>NC_142337.1:58431000-58732000 GCF_054954075.1 Amborella trichopoda
GACTGCATTATTTTTTTCTCCATAAATCTATTTAAGAGATTTTCAATAATTCTTCAGCAATAAGCTGGAAAAACATCCCTTTACCAAGTCGTGGTTCCATTGAGACTAAAATTGACATTCCTAATACTTAATTAAAAAACCATCTACTTGGCATCCTAGTAATTCAGACAAACTTGCCATCTGACCGTGTACAAGATATACTAACCATCATCATTATGGACATATTTATCTCCATAACCAACACACCTTCAAAAATCTTCTCAAACTAACAATTTGTTTGTCTCCATATTACAGATGATCAATGTATCATTTATATACCGTAAATGAGAGATAATAGGACCATCCCTTGCTACAATTGGCTTCCGCCTTATGAAACATAATGTTAACGGCCTTTGCAAAAAGAGTAAAATTGAGACCCCCTAATCCACTTTCCTCATTTTTATCCAAAACCTATGACTCGCATTATCTCTTGTAAAACATTCCAATCCACTTTATCATATGGTTTTTTTAAATCAAGTTTACACATAATCCTTAACTTGTTGCTAAGATTTTTAGAATAAATACACTCTTGAACTGACAAAATGCTATAAATGATAAGTCTATCATTAATAAAAGCAAAGTGATTGCTATTTATAAGTATCATAAGCACCTTCTTCAATCTTGGTGCCAAAATTTAGCAATTATGATAACAAACTGATTGGCCGAATATCATTCAGACATTCCATAATTGTCTTCTTTGGAATCAAAGCAACGTATGTAGAATTGATATTCTTACGGGAGACGCCCTATAAAAAAAAGTCCACCGTAAGAATAACATCAGTGTTCACAAGATCCCAAACCATTGAAAGAAATAAAATGCAAAATCATCTGGACAAGGAGCCTTATCTCGTGCCAACCCTAAGCCTAACACTTAACTTCTGGAAAAAAGAGCCAAATTATCTAGAAGAGTTTTTATTTAAAAAAGAAGAAGAGGATTCACCACCAAATAGAGCCCTGAGGGAATAATTTCGAAGTATTATACAATCGCCTCCTCTCTCTCTCAAACCTTATCCTTAGCAGTTCCCATTGCTCTCGTCTCTAGTGTTGGCATGTATTACAAAAATAGGCCACATTTTTCACGAGGTTTGAATTCACTCTCACTCCTTTTAAGGGATTACATAATTCATGGCTCTCTCTTTCTCACACAAAAAAAAAGGCCACATATTTTAACGAGGTTTGAATTCATTCTCTCTCCTTTAGACTTTAGAGGATTAGATGAAGTTTTTATAAGGCTTATGCTTTATGAAAATAAAATAAAGCCTCATCTTAAATTCTTTCTGCGAAAGCACTTTCGACAACGGAAATCTCCATAATGATTCTAAAAGCAGCTTCTAATACCGAATATAAAATTTGAAACTTAAAAAAAGGTACAGATCTTGCGGATATATGAACACTTACTTTTAGGGTAAAATAGACGGTCTACATAATTTGTTATAATATATACTATTTTTAAAGCTTAAAATTCGTTTTTTTTTTTTTTTTTTCACAACCATAATGTTTAAGCCAAGATGATTCATTTAAAAGTTTTTCAATTCTTGAGTTGTAACTTTCGATGAGTTATGAAGTGAGGTTTTACTTAATTTAATAGAGCTGCAGCCCTATCAAACCATTTTCCTTACACATGATTCATTCCTCTCTCTCCCCCCTCTCTCTCTCTAACTCTCTCGCTCTGTCTCGGTTTGTATGTAAGCGTGGATCATCAAGCAACAATAAAATAAATCATTATAATCAATTGGCTGAGATTTAATTGAGTTTGCACGTGTTTTGGAGAGCTTTAAGCGTGTGAAATATACAAACAGATATAAAATGGATATTATTCAATTGGAAGGTTTTTTTTACTTCGGAACACTCTTTTCTAATGAATTTTGAGACGCAACTTCTATTTACAATATAAGGTTGCAACTTTATATAAAACTTTTCCAATAGTAACACGCTAAGTGCTCTCGTCCGAGTCCTTTTCCTTTTGTTCATATACTCAAAAAGAAATCATAATATATTACTCGAATGTACCATGTTCATAGTCAATGATGTACTATAGAAAGCTGATCCCAAATAGTTAGGATAATGGTCGAATGATGATGATCGATTTATTATGGAGATAAAAATAAAACAACATATCATGGACCATATGTTGATGAGGACATCTAGTCACCTCATGGACCATTTAATATCAAAGTTGAAGCACATATATGATATGGCAGTGTCCGATATATCGAGTTTAAAATGGAAGAAGAAAGAAATATTGAATTTTTGAGCATAATGATATAATACACAGGTTCCATTTAAATAGAATGTTCGGATAGCTTAGTCATAATGTCATAAATTGGTTTCTAAGCGTTAGATCTGATTGGACAACCTAGTATACATCCATTTGATTTTTTATTTTTATATTATAAATCATTTTGGCTTCAAATTTTAGGCGGCACAGCTCATAAGTAAAAAGAAAAAATCTAATAAAATGTCTAAGATGCCCTCATAACTTTTAGGCTATTTTTGTCACTTTTTTAATCACAAATACGTTTTATTTCCATTAGGTGTGCTCCCATATGAAGCAGTCAAGCCCCAAATTTCATATCAAAATGGTTTAAAAAAATTAAAAAATAAACCCTCATTAAGTGTATCATTATGATTAAAATTATTCCAACCGTTCATTTAGATAGCATTTGCATTCGAGGGGGATATACAAATGTGACATGAAAGGTGGCGATAATGTTAAGGAAAAAGGTAGCCATGTCTCTCTCATCACAATACATCATTTATGATTATGGGTGTGGTTTGTATAAGGCTGAGGCCTTAAACAATCACCGTAAGGTGCAACTTCAAAAAGTATCGAAAGATATTGTTTCCGTATTAAATATATTTGTGATGGCCTTAAAATTCATTTTCATATCTAATTATAAAACTTAAAGCTTCAAAAGTAACGTAGATCAAACAGATCTATGAACCCTTGAAAATCTTAAATTGACGATCGAGACAATATATTACATGATGCACTATTTCGAGGACATGAAATCTACTTTTTCTCATATCATACATCTTGAGGTCACGATGATTAATTTGGAAATTTTTTAGCATCAAAAAATATTTTTTAATAAATTTTTGAAGTAAGCCTTAATTTGAATGTTTAGGAGCTCACCGTTCTATGAAGTTTTTCATATGGTCATTGAGGTTGAAACTTAGAGAAAATTGGGCCCTCACTTGTATGATAGGCTAACAATAGTAGCTTCCAAGGCACAAGAAACGGGTCCCTCAGAGCCCAAAGACAAGAGAGGAATGGTGGGAGAGAGAGAGCGAGTTGGACAAAAATTTTAAGAAATTCAATCCCTTACCAAGTGCCAAACCGCGCCAAACATTTAACTTGAGAGGCTCCAGCATTGCGCTTTGGATGCACGCCAACAACTAAAGCTGGTAGCGGGTCGGGCCACAGGATTTCCAGCCAGGTTTGGGCAAGATTTTAAGGTAGACGGGCCGGGCTCCTTTGGCCCGGTATGTATTTTTGGGCGGCGCTAGGTTGGGCCAAAAACAATTTTAAAAAGAATTCCTATGTGCATATGAGGGCCTGGCCCCGTCTAGCCAGTTGGCCCTAAAAAACTAGGGCTGGGCCAAGATTGGCCCACCACATCCTAATGTTGGCCTGGCCGGGACCCAGGGCCGTGATAAGACTGGCGCAGTTCCGGCCTTTTTTTCCATATCTATTTCTTTTATTTTTTTTCTTTGATTCTATTTGGACTGGCCCAACCCAATCCTGACAAGGCCAGGCCTAGGCTTGGGCCAAGGTCTCTTTAGTCTGGTCCGAGGGCTGGCCCGGCCCCTTGCCATCCCTAAACATGCGGGCCATATAGAAGTTTCTTAACGGCAAGAAGAGTAAAGGCACAACTCAAATGGGAGGGAGATATGCAAAAGAGTGAGTCGTCGTTAGTCACAGTCCTACCACCTCTATAGTCCTCTGAATGGACTTAAAGCACAAATAGCTAGAAGATTATAGAAGTTCTACAAAACAAGTTGAGAGAAAAGTTTCATAAAAGTTTGAGTTAGATGGCTATAAATTAATGCAAAACATAAAACTATTTAAGATAAATTGATACACAGTTTTACATATAAATTTATCGTTTTGTTAAAATTTATCTTTTTGGGACGTTTTTTACTTTATTCAAATAATTTGTCGAAATCACATATTTTCAACCAAAAAATAACTAAAAATAGCTTTAAATTGCCAAAATAATTTTAAAAAATAAATAATATTATATTTATAAATATTACAAAGAGAATATGAGTTTCAAATAAGATAGTTTCAGATAAGATTAACAGTCATCCAAATATGCTCTTAGTCTCACTTTTAAGTTTTAACCCAAGTTTCTTCCAAGGAAAAAGAAAAAAAAATTGATGTACATAGTATAATCATATATATATATATGGAAAAAGATAGGGTGTGCCGCCTAGCTTAGATAAGCTAAATGCGCCAATGGCCCAGGTTGAATATGGACCGATCTGACGATCACGGATGTCCGGTAGTATTTGAATTTTAATTTTTTTTTCTACAAACCCAAAACACTTGAAATTTTAGGCGTGTGTCCATAAAAACTAGGCGCATATTTGAAAAATATTTTAAAAATATTTTACATAAAAAAATTGATCAAATACCCTTAAAAAGTTCGGGGGTATTTTCGTTAATTATTTTTTTACGAATAATTTTTTTTATATTTTTATTAGGTGCGCCTTGATGAAAGGAACATACACGTAAAATTTCAAGTGATTTATATTTGTATAAAAAAATTAAAATTTAAACACTACCAGACATCCGTGATCGTCAGATTGGCCCAGATTGAATCTGGGCCGTTGGCGTATTTAGCTTATCTAAGTTAGGCTGCACATTTTAGCTTTTTCCTCTCTCTCTCTCTCTCTCTCTCTCTATATATATATATATATATATATATATATATATATATATATATATATATATATATATATATATATATATATATATATATATATGGAAAAAGTTTATAAAAGATTGCATCCTTAAAATGTAGAAATACGAATGCATCATAAAAATTCATGGGAAAAGATTGTTTTAATGTTGAAACCCTGTAGTTGATAATTTCGACATAGAGATGTATGAATATGACAAAAAACAGATTTTGAGTCCCCGAAATAGCGCATCTTACAACACATTATTTAGACCGTCCATTTTCAAGATTTTTATATGTTTGTAGATCTACTTGATTTTAACTATTTTTGGAGCTTATAATTTTATAATTAGATATAAAGATAGATTTTTAGATAATCCTAATAACTTCTTACACCAAAATTACATGTTATGATAAATTTGGAGGTGTACCTTAATTGGATTGTTTAAGGTTGCAACCTTATACAAACCACACCCTACCCCTACATATATATATATATATATATATATATATATATATATATATGATCCTGTCAGCCCATTGGTGTACTGCTACAGTAAATTCCAATGGCCCAAATTGAATCTAGGCCAATCTAACGATCTTGGATGTTCAGTAGTGTTTGAATTTTAATTTTTTTTTACAGATCAGAATGATCTGAAATTTGGAACGTGCGTACATAAAAAAAAGGTGAATCTTTGAAAATATATAAAAAAATATTTTACATAAAATATTGATCAAAATACCCCTATAAAGTTTCGAGGGTATTTTGGTCATTTTTGTGAATTATTTTTTTTATATTTTTATTACGCACGCCTTGATGAGAAGAGCTTACACCTAAAATTTCAAGTTATTTGGATATATAGAAAAAAAAAAAAATTCAAACACAAAAAGATGTCGTGACCGTTAGATCGGCCCAAATTCAATCTGAACCGTTGGCGTTTACTGTAGCGGTCAGCTAGTGGGTGTATTGAATCCATTATATATATATATATATATAATCTAAAAAACGCCTAAAAAACACCTATAGACTAAGTGCTACAGTGTTTCGCCCCTACCACAGATTTGCTATGTTCGTAGTAGTTTATTGATAAAACTCGCAATGGACCGCACGCCGTCAGTTGTAGTTCTGTGGGATGTTTTGACCGTCATAGACCTAGTATGTCCGTAACGGTACCGCCACAGATGTGCTAGGTCCGTGGCAATCGAAAAACGTACATCGCCCGATTTTTTCGGACAGTAATGAGTCTATGGGTGAAAACTGTTCATTTTCACCTATAGACATTGTGTAGTATATATATATAGGAAAACACTACGCAAGGCCTATAGGCGAAAATGAACATTGATTTCGCCTACCCCATCACCGTCCAAAGTTCATCACGCGATCACGATTGTCCAGTAGTGTTTCATTTTTCATTTTTTTTCTACAAATCAGAATGACCTGAAATTTAGAGCGTGTATTCATCAAAAATAGGGGAATCTTCGAAAATTATAAAAAGTATTTTGTAAAAAAAGACCAAAATACCCCCAAAAAGTTTTGGGGGTATTTTGATCAATTTAATTTTTGCCGATAATTTTTTTTATATTTTTATTAGACGCGCCTCAGTAAAATGTACATACCCTTCAAATTTCAAGTCATTCCGATTTGTATAAAAAAAAATGAAAAATAAAACACTACCAAACAATCGTGACCGCGCGATAAAATTTGGACGGTGATAAGAGTAGGCAAAATCACTATTTATTTTCGCTTAAAAATGTTGAAAAGAATTTTTCATATATGTATAGTATTCCAACCCAATATCCGCCACCAATGGAGAGAGGTTTTTGGATTTTATGCCGGCTTTTCTTCTTTTTAACGGGAACAGTTTCTCATATCTACCATCAGGGGAAAGGTACGGGTGGTGAATGTGGGGTACGAGTACTTAATAAAATACTAATACCTATCATACAGTTTCATAAAAAAAAATGTTGTAAAATTTATCATTTCACTTCTAAGAGTTGACTATTTAGCATCTTATTCGGTTCATTTGATCTAATTTCAAATAGCCCGTCATTCTTTTGAATTCTAGATAGCCCATCAAAGGCACTTTATCGTAGGTATTAATTGTCGGAAAAAGTTCATATAAGGGTGAGGCCCTAAAAACTCAAATTAAGGCACACTTCAAAAATTTACTAGAAGAGGTCGTTTCCATGCCCAAAAATCCTCAAATAGATAATCTCGACCTCAAATTGTATGGACATGAGAAGAAATAGATTTCAAGTCTTAGAAATAATGCATCTTTTAGACCGTCAATTTTCAAATGTTCATAGATCTACTCGATCTATACCTTTTTTGAAGCTTTAGATTTTATAATTAGAGATAAAAATATATTTTCAACCCATCATAAAGATTTCCAATACAAAAACCACTATTTGAAGGTGCCACCTTACTTTTATTGTTTGGGTCCTCAGCCTTAGACCTGCCACACCCTAAAATGTTTGATGGGTGAAATGTTGAAGGGAAGACGTATCCCCCTCTAAATTTCATAAACCCTTTTTTCTAATAACCCTATCATATAAATGTAATTTAAGATGCGTCATCTTACTTGTAAAGCTTACTAGATAAGAGAGAGATATGAGGATTCAAGGGAAGGGAAATCGAGAGAGACAGAGAGGGACGAAAAAGTTCATGGGTGAGAGAGAGAAAAGGGGAGTTTTTCTAGGGTTAGGGTTTTGATGAATGAGTCACTTGAAAAAATAAGAAAGGGATAAAAATTGGAGTTCGAACGATGAAAAAGGTGCATAAGGGATTAAATATCTTTTTCTTTAAACTTGAAGGGGTCCACGGACTTTCATGGACTACTACGGAGTTTATTGGGCATTGTGATTTTAGAGGGGGTATACTCTTCAGAATGTTAAATGCTTGATCTTTCATGTGTGACATGCCAAACTTCCCAAATACATTTGATGATATGAAAGGCACGAGCCGCATGTAACCAAACCAAGGACATGTTTTTTGTTACATACTGGTTGCTTGTACAGGCAGATTTACACTTGAATGCACAATCTCAACATTCTCTTGGTCACACAAAGTTAACAATCAGCAAATACTAATCTCCAAATAAATATTGCACCATACATGGTCGAAATAAATATTTCTAAATATCATAAGGGGCTAACATAGAGAAATGGTAGAAATCGAAGGTTCAATAACAGGAAAGTCTCATTGTTATTTTAAAAAAATAAAAATAGATAACAACTCAGATGGACAAATGAGTAATGGTTTGGTAAAATGTCTAAATACATGAGATTGGTCATAATGCATTCACAGGGGCATACATTAATGGAAGATCAGACCCTCCAAACCATTGTTGCTCAAAAATTGAAGGGCTGCTTGTCCAAAACCCAAGCTACATTCATATGTTACAAGGGAATCTATCTTCATATTTGGCCAGAACGATATAGAAGCCGAAAAATATGTCAAGTTACTCCCTTCCTCAATCACAAATTATGCAGGGAGCTATGTAAACAACCCTCCAAGTCACTAGAGGAAAACATGCTTTCCATATTATATGCCCAATTTCAAAATGATTCCTACAAAGTAAGTACTTGCAAATTAGATAATTGATCTAACCTTGCTTCAGGGTCGGTTCTCTCATCATGTAAAATAAGGAGCTTGAGTGTCCTTGATTCTTTTAACCATGCACCTACTACAGCACCCGTTGATATGAACCTTCCAACATTGAATTTTGCAACTTCAAATGGGGCCCCAATACTTGTAAGAAGTGCCTCTATAGCCTTTCGAAGAGAGCTGTCACCTGCCACTTTGCTGTGTTTTCCCCACCCTGTTAGAATGCTGCACAAAAACAGAAGCCTTCAATCTCTAGATTTTTTAGATTAATATACATATCAAAAGGAAATAAATTGAACCTACTTAACCAAATAGGGGAAGCATGCTATACTCCAATGGACAATGGAAATTCATGGTCCATTGCCATTATCACTGTCCACGGAAATGATGGACTGTGAGGGAGACACAATGGGACCTACTGGAAGCAAAGAAAGGATCATGAATGACATTCAGATGGACAATGTAATTGGGGACATCAACCATGGTGATTGGAATCAAACATGACCCTAATTGCAAGTTCCATCACCGTCCATCATTTTGTTCCATGGTCCATTGGGTTTTTGTATGCTTCCTTCCATTTTGAAGTAAAAGGGAGATGATTATATTATAATTTTGTTACAAAATAATTCCCATTGAAGTCCATACTTTAGAAGCTTTGGTAATTCATGGCCTTCAAATACAACTGAGCGTATAGTTAGCAACCAAGCATGAACCATTGCTTGAGCAGCTCCAGCAGACATAAGATGTAAATCCAAGCATGATTCACACCACACATTCTCCCAAACTTGCCGGCGCTTTCCTTCCATAACAACAAGCTGAGCGCCCCGTCTCTGTAAGGAAGTAATTCAGGCCAGGAAAATTCTGTCAAAAACTTGGTATTATGGGATTTCAAGACAAGGCGATCTCAAGTATTAACTTTCAAAACAAATTTCTTCTCTTGAATTAGAGTAAAATGGATCCATTTGAAGAAAAAGTAAAAGCAAAGCGCCTCTCATGCTTCTTTCTTTTCTTTTTATTGGTACAGCCCTCCATACACTACTAGAATAAAAAGCTTCACAAGGTTTTTTATTATAAGCCTGATTTTTTTAGGATGAGGTTTCTATAAGGCCTAGGCTTTATGAAAACAAAATAAAGCCTCATCTCAAATCCTCATCCGAAAAGCACTTTTGGTTAAGGAAATCTTCATGATGACTAGAAAATCAATTTCCAACTCCGACAATGAAATTAGAAACTCAAATAAGGGTACAGATCTTGTGGTTCTATGAACACTTACTTTTAGGGCAAAATGAACGGTATAGATAATTTATTACAATATACACTATTTTAGAGCTTTGAAATCCTTTTTTTTTGACAACTAGAATTTTCAAGCTAAGATGACCGATGTAAAAGGCTTACTAGTGCTTGAATTGCAATTTTCGATGAGTTATGAGGTGAGGCTTTACTTGTTTTGATAGGGCTGCAGCCCTATCAACCATCTTCCTTTTTTTTAATCCGAAACAAAAATGTTACACTACAGATATAGCCTCACAAGCAAATGATTAATACACACACACACACATAGCCCTCAGAAGTCCATAAAAAGTATGAGTCTAGTTAGAAGCTGTAGAGTTGTGAGAGAATCAGTAAATGTCTATGTGGCCATGATCTGCAATAACCCAAAAGGTATATTAGCATATTGTTATGCAACAAACTCCTGGAGCTTTTGAATGATTTAACAAATTGACAGAAAACATTTTTGAATGGATCTTGCATGGTGGAAGTATGGAAGGGACTAAAGGAGCCTGGAGATTCACAAAACAATAAGCACAATCACTACCCAGTTCAACTAAGTCTAAGATAAGAGGGGTATAGTTTATAGATGCTCAACTCACACATGCAATTTATATGAGAAGCATCTCATATAATAGAACTTTGATACAGATAGATAGTATCCCTTCGGGAGAAAAGGTTAAGCATTTCAAAATTATTAACATCCTCCCCAATTTCAAAATTATTAACATCCTCCCCAATTTGGCAATGCTTTTTCATCTCTCGACAAACAACATCTCTATTTAAAAGCAGAACTTCCATGAGTTACTTTGCGGAGATCGTATTCTTTTTATTAGTAAAAAAAGGTTGCATAATTGCTAAATAATCAAGTTCCAAATTCTACAAAGATTTACCACATACAAAACTCATGATCAACCTTAAAGTAAAATATTATTTTCCTTTTTTTATGTAATTTAGAAAAGGAATGCGGACCTGGCAGTGTGGCCTCTTAATGCTCTAATAACCATAAAGTGCCAAAATTTGAATAACATACATTTCTTTTAATAAATAATCCCATACATATTCTATTAAGAGAATGAATAGAATGGCAGAAAAATTCCCATTTTAATAACAACTAAAAAAAAATGTGATCTTTGGGTTCAGACAATTATGCAATACTTAGTGTGACAAAAATACAGCTAAATAACAGCAATAAGAGAACACAGAGAAGATAATTGAAGCCATGTTATGATTTATTCCAACTTAAGCTAAAACTTTATTATTAAAACTCCAACTAAAGGCAATAATACCTGGCCAAAATGCCAAAGCATGTCTGTCAAAGCATTATAGAAGGCTGATGCAGTAGAAGAATCCATACGTCTCACTTCATCGAAAAGAGATTGTGCTTGCACCCATATATCCTTTCTAAGACCCATCAAAAGTCCGTGTGCAACACCATATACCTGATTGTCAAACAAACGGAGTTCTTCCAACAACATGGACGCATCATCAAAGGAATGACAACGGCTGCAGGTAAAGATTTAAGTTTTCATCAACTAACTCGCGAGGAAAAAAAGAGAAAGTTCTTGCCAACAAATTACAAGAGATTACTACAAAATCTACTAGGAAATGGTTTATGAATGTAACTAAAAATGCCAAAGCCTAAACAGTTGCTCATAAGACCTTTTCTTGTAAACTTTCTAGAGATGGAGCACAGGGATAGCTAAAGAGGGTAAAACATATGTGTGCTCATATTTTAAATGGATGCACAGGTCATACACCTTTTAAATGGCATGCTTATGGTGTTTCCTGAGTTCATCCAAGGAGTGGAATGAAGCTACCAGGGCCTTCATTGTATTAAGTTTGGTGGCTACAATATAGAAGGGTTAAAAGTTTCACTCTTAGATTTGGCAATGTCATACTGAGCTACATGGCAGTCAAAAAGACGAGTTTGTGAAGACAAGGTAGATGTCATGTTGGCTCATGAATTATGATGACCAGAAGAAGATAAACGGTTATGAGGGGGAAGTGACTCGACATCTCCAAATCTAGGACCCAGTTATCGAGTCAGGTATCCTAACACGTGTGCCTACAGTATCATATAGTATTTAGATTCCTGTTTTCATGCAAGGCATATATAGGCAACATATCATCGGATAAAAGGTAGCTTACAACAAAAATAGACAAATAGAAAAACAAAAACAAGAAGAGATGATGAGAAGGATCCAAGAACTATTTCAATGGGGTTGAGGTTCAATTGTTGAGGCCCTAATCCTATTTCATTAGGTATAGTTTTCGCTGCGAGGCAAGAGTATGAAGGGTTTTGTGGTTTAGGAGCCACAAAGAATAGGTCTCTCATCTCTAGTATGTGAATGGAAAAATTCCCCACGGAGATAAATCAGAGAACAAAATTTTAAGCATTAATGTTGCCATTTACTGGTTTTGGTAGAACCTACAGTGAGGGGTTTTCAAATAAAGAAAAAGATCCTACACTATTTTTTTATAAGAACCAACGTTCTATATGCTGACGATCTGGCCTGACGCATTTTTCATTGAAGCATAAAGCACCAATGAGAACCTGAGAACATAAGAAAATATAGGAATGGATTAAAAACTTAAATTCTAGAAAACTACCAGATAAGTTACATTTATCAACCATGCACGAATCATTTTGCAGTATCTAGAATTCTAATTGAACCAATCTTGCATTGTTAACAAAATAATAATAACACTAATTCACACAAATCAAGTATTAGCACTTGCTTTTCAGTTTCTGAAAAAAAAAAAAAAAAAAAATTAGAAACCAAAACTAGAAGAACGGGGAGAAGAACTTTAGTTAGGAAGGAATAAAGTCTACTATAAATGAGACATATCCCTTCCTATTGAGAATCAACAATTTAGAGCTCCAAACAATCTAGAGTCACACCAGATAAAATAACAGGCATAGCTGTGACAAAGGGAGATTCCATCTTATGCTGCTGCTAGAAAGGAATTAAATGTGTGTATATCAGATTACAATAGAGAAGTATCCGCTAGAAGTACTTAGGTGAAACAACAACGCAAAATCCCCCCTCCAAATAATAAGCTCAACACCCAAATCCCCACGAAATATGTTCTGAAACAAGATTGTTTTCCAACCACATCTTTCATCCGGCAAAGAAAATCCTAAGCGTATACTTTGTAAGCCAATCCCCTATAATAAAATGTTCAGCATAAGTTCCAATAAACTTTCAAGCCTACGTCGCATTTGCTCTTGCCTAATCAGCACAGCTATATGACAGGAAAATAATCTCTGAACATATTCAATTTTAGGGAAGGTAAACAAGTAAAAGAACACATACTTTAACAATTATCAACACTATAAATTCAAAAGAATAGTAATAGGATACACCAAATTTAAAAGGTTTGCCAACAACTTATCTAGGTCCTCACTTCATTTGGGGCAGGATCAAACAAAGCACGAGTCTCTAAGTGAAGCAAGTTCACTTGGAGATTCCAACAATCTCTTATTAGGTTGTGCATTAGCCTTCAATTGGGGTTGGTTATGTAACCAAATGACTTTAAATCTTTACATTCTTTCAGGCGCCATTATGACCTTTGGATCGCATGGTTGACCAAAAGGGGTCCTAACCCCTTTTTTAACATAATGTAAACACCACTAATTTCAGGTGTTTTACATTATGTTCGCTACTTGGAGCTCCCAAATAATGAATGTGAACTGCTAGGAAAAATGGTGTCAAGGCCCATAGCAATTTCTCTAAACATTTCCAAATGCACTATTAGTTTCTTTTTATTTTATAAATGATGTTATACATTAGTTTATGTATATGGTTCTGCATTTTCATCTGTAGCACTCGACTTCAGTCTCCCGACTCCCATCAGTTTCAGGGAGGTTGACTTAATAAAAACATCTTGACTTTTTGCCAACTTTCTTGTTTCTTAGTTATGAAGATTGTTAAAGTCCCCAACATTTTCTTGATTTCTGAATCAACTTAGCCAACTCAAGTCATTTTACAAAATCCAACTGTCTCAACTTTGAGTCTTTGACCTTTCAAACATTAGTTCTATAGGATAACTACCACTGTATCTCTAAGATATTTTAAAATGAAATGTATCTAATACCCACAAGAGACGAACTATTTAACAATTTACTCTTTTGGAAGTATCCCAACTCAAGACTGTGTTATTTTATAAGTATTCTGAGATTTATACCAAAAGATATGGGTAAAATATGTAATTGTTAATCTCTCATGGGTAATTTGATAAATTTGCCTACTTAAAACTTGGCAAGTCGAGCTTGTGTCAGTCTATAAGAGTGCTCAAAAAGTACAGGAGGGTTCAATTTTTTTTTAAAAAGTACAGGTGGGTTGCCTAAGCCAATCTGAACGATGGCAGAAGTTATATGCCCACGAGCACTATTATTACTCACCTCAATCGGAGCAAAATTGACATCTATGTACTTGTTCTTAAACCAAGTGTTTCTTTGAATGGGTTATGAAGGTCAAAACTTCTATCACATTTTACCATGATACTACGCATATTTAAATATTAAGGATTTTTTTTAACTCAACTGGCATGAAACTAAAGTTTATACCTACATTACCTCTGTTTTCTTTTCAATGGAAACATAAATTATTCCATAAAAATGATACACAAATTATAGAGCAAGAGTGTGAGTCAATGAATAAGTGTTTTTCGTAGTTCAATGCTAAGTGCTATGCTCATAACATGCTCACCTTTTGTTTTGTTGGTGTTTTCTCATTCATTAGGTCTCATTCTCATGTGCAAGTCACACATGCGCCGCAATTAGTATCATTTGTAGACTTTAAGTGAAAATAACTTGAGTTTGTTTTTCAAAATAATTCCGATGCATACACATGACAAGACATGATAAAAGTACTCATGAAATTCATGATGTTATAAGATGAACAAAAGCAACATGAAAGCCTCAGAATTCAGAAGTTCAGTATTCTTTAGTTTGTATGTTACCAGATAAATAATAGCAGAATGAAGAAAAATAAATAAATATTCGACGATAGAAATTGATACCAAGATTTATGAGACATAGTGGTTCACTCACTGATCAGTAAAGAAATTGTACGCCCATGAGAAAAATAGAATTGAAAGGATTGAGAGCAATGATAAATATTAAACATAGATATCACAGAAGAAAATAGAGAGAACGGAGCAAGAGATTACCTGCAAGCATTCAAAATGGCAGAGAAGGTTACCACATTTGGTCTTATGTCCATCTCATGCATCTTGTGGAACAAAGCTAATATGCATAACATCTCATGTGACTTCCCTTTCATGTTTTTAATAACAGGGTGCCTTTTGTCAAGTGGTGGCGGACCAAGCATCTTCACCAAATGATCAATTCCCTCATTTTCTTTTGCCATTCCCCTAGACACCTCAGCAAGAACAATCTCAGATGAAGAATCAATCATGCTGCTGTCCAAAGGGCCTTTCCCCATTTCATAAGAATCATTTTGAACTTGAGTCTGCAGGAATGAAGGACATGGCATTTGGAATCATAAAATGTTAAGTTATACACTACTACCACATCCATCAACTTTGTAACACAAGGTCTTCCATAGAACTTTAAACTAAAACATATAACAAATATGAAAGTTTAGAATGCATGTCACTAATAGATGCATAAGTAAATACTACCCCATAATATGAACTAAATTTTGGACTGACATTCATGCATAAAACCCAATCCATGCAATAAAATTCACGCTATTGTAGAAAAAAAGCCATGCCAGTTTATAACAGTAGGAGTACAAATTCCAAAATTCAATTTCCCCAATATAAACTATTGTATGTTTTACGTATCAAAACAGAAAATTGTTGAGATAAAGTTCTCTTTCAATAGGGAAATGGGAATCATAAAGACAAAAAGTTTTTTCACCTGGTTCGAGCGGCCAAAGGCATCAATGATACAATTGTAAGTCACAACATTAGGCCTAATCCCTTCGCCAGTCATCTCATCTAGCAATAAAAAGGCTGATTCCACCAATCCATTCTTGCACAAGGCATCAATCAGTGCACTGTAAAGAACAACATCGGCCTTAAGTCCCACCCTCTTAAATTCCATGAAAACCTCCAATGCCTCTTTAAGAAGTCCGCCTTTCGAATAAATATCAATAAGTGTTGAGTAAGTCAATACATTAGGCCTTACTGCCTCAACCTTCATTTCCTTAAACAAGTGCTTCACCACATCATATTTCCCTTGCTTTCCATAACCACCCAATAAAGAATTATATGTAACAGCATCTCTCTTAATTCCAGCCCTCTCCATCTCACCACAAACTCTCAAAGCATCATCAAAAAGACCCATTCTAGCATAAATAGACAGCAATGTGTTATAAGATACCCTATCAAGATTAATACCAGCAAGCTTCATCTCTTGAAATAAATTAAGGGCTTCTTCCAATCGCCCAGCCTTAAAATAACCATCAATCATGGTGCTATAAGTCACTACATTTGGTAATACATTCTTGCTTGGCATATCAGACATGATTTCTAAGGCCAGTTCCATTTGCCCACCTTTACAAACTGCATCCAAAAGTGTATTGTATGTGAATACATCCCTATCAATTCCACGAAAAACCATCTCATTGAAACATTTTTTAGCCTCCTCCCAAAACCCACCTCGACTACACACTGCGAGTAATGAATTGAAGGTTATTCGATCAGGCTTTACCCCTTCTCTCTCCATTTCTTCAAAAACTTTCAAAGCCCGACTAAATTCAACACCCCCCTTTCCACAAGCATCGATGACCGAATTATACGTGACCAAATTTGGCTTAAAACCTGAGTTTCTCATCATTTCGAATACCCCCAAGGCCTCTCCACAGTGGCCACTTCGACCATAAGCGTTAATTAATGAAGAAAAAGCATAAACTGAGTTACCATACCCATCTTTTCTTGCAGTTTCAAACACTTCTCTTGCAATATCAACTTTACCCAACCTACCCAATATGCTTATCATCACACTAACAAGTTTACCTTGTTCGGTTCTTCGTTTCTCTCTAGAGACTGCAAACTCGAAGCATCTAATGGCTTTCGAGCACTCCCCCCTGTTTCCGAGCTCTCGAAGAAGAAAGAGAAAGTCCTCAGAGCTAGAGACAGAAAACACCAAGTTGGTCAATATGGCTTCTACGGTTGCATCACTATCTGCACAGGTCAAGTGACCCAGCGCGGTTTCCGCCACGGAGCTGTGGCGTTTAGGTCCATGTTTTGGGCGATTAAAATGCATCTTCGAGACAAAGCGAGTGGACCTTCTTCCATTGAAATCGGACCCAAGCTCTGGTTTGGGCTTTTGGGTTTGGGGATGAGAGAGAGAGGAAGAGAAAGAGGGGAAGTTAGGGGATAAAGAGTGAGAAGCCGATGCATTTTTGGAGGTGGGTTTTGTTGCAGAGTTGAAGGTGAACTTCTGAGGTGGTTGGTGATGGTGGACAGGTGAGGGCTTCGTTGTAGTAAGAGAAACTGGAGGGGTTCCATTGAAGGAGGCCATGGAAGAGAGAGAGGGGGGGAATGGATTTAGCTCTTTTGACGTGTTTTTAGAGAGAGAGAGAGAGGGGGTAATGGATTTCGCTCTTTTGACGTGTTTTTAGAGAGAGAGAGATTCACTCTCTTTTCTTTGTGAGGAGAGAGAAAAGCAGGACAGCAGCGTACTGCGGAGCCGATTTTTCAGGACGTTGATTTTCTTTTTTTTTTGGAATATTTTTTTCTGAAGCCTTTTTTCTGGTTTTTCTAAAATATTACTGAAATGCCCCCTTCCTTTACACGATCCACAATACACCATACCACACACTGTCCACCTAGTAAATTATACACTATTGCACAGAATAGAATTTGCATAATAGTATCTCCCCATCCGTCAGTGATGAGGATGGATGGTTGAGATGAACCACCATTTCATACTCCATAGTCTATAGAGAATAAAAGGACACATGTTTCTTAGGTCATTGATAGATATGGCACAATAAGTTACTACATTTAAAACTTAGCGTGTGTTGGGGTAGGCCTTTGGCTTGGGTGACGTATCCAAATTTAAGTTATATTCGTTAATCTAGAAAAAAAGAAAAGAAAACACAACACAAAATTATGTTTCACTCATGAAAATATTATCTATTTACTCCCAAGTAAAATCTAATAGGTTTTTTAGGATCTTGAAGTTTAGAAATGTAACCTTTTAAACCTAGTGACCAAAAAAATTAGTAAAATAAAAATCGAAATTTGTAGATTATATCTTCATCACCAAGACATGAATAATACAAAAAAAAAAAAATTGAATTCAAGTTCTTAAAGGGTTGGGTCCAACCGCTTATGAAATAGACAACCTATTCTCATCGAGCTCAAAAAATTAATTTATTTATAGTTTTCAGAAGTTTTTCCATAAACTTCTTTGTCATGACTTGAGAGAATGTGAATGGTAGATATGAAGGGAAAAAAGTGCTCACCTAAGGCCTCAAAAATAAGGGGGGGCACACCAGTGTAGCCATCCAAACCAGTGTAGCCATCCAAGGGTGAAGAAAATTCTTAATTATAGAAAGGGAAAAGCTTATATAGAAGAAGTTGTGCCTAAACATTTTACTAGAAGAAGTTGAGCCATCCAAAAATAAGAAATGGCTCTAAACAATCAAATTTGAGCTTATCTCAAAAATTTTACTAGAAGAAGTTATTTTTTATGCTCGAAGATCTTCAATTTGATCATCTCGACATCAATTTTCAATATTTTCAAGTTGTCATAAATCTATAGATCTACACTATTTTTTAAGCTTTAAACTTTATAAATAAAGATAAAAATATATTTTAAAGCTATCACAAAGATTTTTAATATTAAAACCACATTTCTAGACACTACCTGAAAGTAGGGTTTAAAGCCTAGGCTCTATACAATCCGCACGCTTATAAAAATAATGCCTCATTAAGGCCCCATCAACACTGAGATTAGATTATTGCCTAATTAATCATCCCATCTACCCCATAGGACCGAGCCCCACCACACCCATCTCTGTCTCCCACTCCACTTCTTTCAATAGTATGGAGAAGGAAAAGAAAGATAAAAGAAATTGTGACTAGGCCTAGGAATGGGTTGGGTTGTGTTCGGGTCAACTTTGACCCCGATCTAACCTAATGAGGTTTAGGTTAAACTTGGACCTGACTAGGTCTAGGTTTCGAAATAAAAAAAATAAAAGATTGTGGTACATATTTTGTAACGAAAAATTTTTATACGAGGCGCTAAACAATCAAATTAAGATGCACGTCAAAAGTTCACTAGAATAGGTTGTTTCGATGCTGAAAAACTCTCAATTTGATCATCTCAACCTCAAGATGTATGGTCATAAGAAAACATAGATTTGAAGTCCTAGAAATAATGCATTTTGCAATGTATTATTTAAACTGTTAGTTTTCAAGACTTTCAAGTGTTCATAGATCTGCTCGATGTACACCATTAAAGTTTATAATTAGAGATGGAAATAGATTTCCAGGCTATCACAAAGACTTTTTGTACTGAATCAATATGTTTTGACACTATTTGAAGGTGTGGCTTCAGCCTTATACAAACCATACGCTTTTATGATATAATATTACTTTGTATTCCCTGTTAGGTAAAGTATTTCCCAAGGCCTTTGCTTTATAAATCATCACCTCAAATTTAACCCACTACCTCGACGATCATGGATTGAAAAGGTAAAATGGATTTTTAAGTCCTAAAGATTATCCATCTTGCAGTACCTTCTTCTTATCATCCATTCCAAGTTTTCACATATCCATAAACTTCACGTGAAAATATCTTCTAAAAAATATTTTATGAAAAATTTTTCTAATGTGGTCAAGTGGGAGAATATTTTTACTTCAATTATGTTAATTGATGTGAAAAGATGCACTAAGACCGATTGGTATAAAAATATTATCATACTTAACTGTATGAGAGAGTTTTTTCATGTAAAAATGTTTTCTAAAAAACATTTCACATGAACCAAACATGTTAGATCTTCAACTTCTCAAATGGCATAAAAAGATCTGCATGCCATCACAAGCGCTTCATGCCTTATAACTAAAAGGCTTTAACATGTCTAATTTACCAAAATTGTGTAAAACCGCGGCCTCACAACAACCGCACCCAAGATGAAAAAGGAAAAAGCCAAGGAGGACCAGGACACTTTGAGACAAAATGGGTCGACATGAGCTTTCATGACCACTTTAACCTATGTCGATCTCCACTTTGATGGGGAGTTACCTGAAACAGGAGTGAAATTTATGTAACAAGTCCTCAAAGCAAAAGATGCCGGTTTGGATCCTATTCAGATCCAGGTGTAAATCCAAGAATTGGATCAGACGAGTCGGATCTTGATTCAAAATTTGGATATGAATACTAATTTTGATTTGATCTAGGTACAAGTGGATCCGATCTGGATCCACTCTAGTTATTAATATAATATATATTATTATATGTCTAGACATATATGTTATATAGCATTTTTTATTATATATTATTTTATAGATATAAAAGAATAAATAAAATAATTTTTTTAGATCTAATTGGATCCAAATCCAAATCTTATATATACTATTTAGATCCAGATCCAGATCCAATCCAAACCATTCTTAACCCTAATAGAGAGCAATTTTTTTTAAGGAAAATTGTTCTATGTGGGCTGGACCGCATTTCTACATATGCGGTCCAGAAAGTGTAAAGCATCTATCTTAAAGATGGATGCAAGTAGGTGTTCCATCTAAAAACAATGGAAACTAACGGTCTAAATATTTTCTTACTAGAGTTATTATTTTTAGTTTTTAAAATTTATTTATTTTTTCATATTCATGCTCTTCATGCTAGAGATTACATGTCTTAAAAATTAAGTCTTAAAATCCATCTCAAAAATAGATTTATTAAGAGGCCCGCATTTATACATGCGGGCTTGGCCGCATAGAAACCAGGTCCTTTTTTTAAATCAGTACAAATAGATGGTGGAACGAGGCGTGAACTGAGACTCATAATTGATATTGAGATCCATTGACCTAAACAACCCTTTTTCTTTTCCTTGAATCACTAGTATCACTTGTGAGTAGGAGGCGCAGCCGCACAAAATATATGCTATTAACGTCAACGATGAAATTTCTGAATATATAACGGTACAACCTATAGATCTTATTCGTGTTATCGGACGAGAAATTGTAAAACAAGACAGGTATATCATTTTTTTGTATCCATTAAATACTTATTGACATATGGAAAAACATTATTATAAGGAAAAATTTTATATAAAATTGACACCTTAGATTGTAGAATTAAGATGTTCATAATTCCACAGACATGGCTATTTTAATATTGAAAAAGTTAATATAAGGTTGCAACGTTAAAATGTAGAACTACAGATGTACCTCAAAAATCATAAAAAATATTGTTTTAATATTGAAAATCTCTCTAATTGATCATCTCGACATCAAGATGTATTACTATGAAAAAAAAAAGATTTTAAGTCCCAAAAATAATGCATCTTACAACACATTATCTAGACCGTCAATTTTCAAGATTTTCATGTGTTTATAGATTTTCATGTGTTTATCTAAACCGTCCATTTTCAAGATTTTCATGTTTTTATAGATTTTCAAGATTTTCATGTGTTTATCTAGACCGTCCATTTTCAAGATTTTCATGTTTTTATAGATTTTCATGTGTTTATCTAGACCGTCCATTTTCAAGATTTTAAGTCCCAAAAAAAGTAGAGTTGTAAACTTCACAATCTAGATCTAGAATCACCAATCTGGAAAGTGGGTGGATGACCTTATTGGAATTGCCCAATATAATTTTTTTCATTTGAGTTTTTTTATGCAATATTTCATCGATCAGGCAAATTTGGATATGTATAGGGTGGGAGCCCCGATTTGGGTTTAAAACCAGGGATTGAACGTCCAAGTAACTCAGCTTGAGTTGGGCCGAGTACGGTCCAAGCTAAAAAATGATAATAATAATAATAATAATAATAATAATAATAATAATAATAATAATAATAATAATAATAATAATAAACTTTTAAAATAAAAAATAAATAAATATTTAAAATAAAATTAAATAAAACACATCTAAATGAAGTTAAAAAAGTAATCGAAAATTACATACACATCCGTTATAGTTTCCATTATTACCACCATGTCTGTTTTTCCATGTCAAAACGAGAATTTTTTAAAAAAATGACTTTAACTCTTTTTCAATTGTTGAACAACCGAATTCAAAATATTTTCAGTCACTTTCGGTTTTTGAATAACCAAAAATTTAAAATTTTCTGTTCTTCAATAATTGAAATTTTTTTTCTTGTGGATCTGGGTATCCTCTCTCTATCTCTCTCTACATTACATGGGTAAAAATGGTTTTTTTTTTAAACTCTCTTGTCTCCCCTTCACCCAAGGTCTTTTTTGGGTATGCTCATAATCCTGATATTTCTCCTAAATTTAAAGCTCCAACTAGTTGTTCCCCTGATTTTATAAGATAACCATGACTCCAAAGAGGAAGAGAGAGAATACTTCAACAAGTAGAGAGATAATACACCACAAGATTTCTCCTAATCTTCTAATCTCATAATCCCTAAGATTTCTCCTAAATTTAGGGGCTCAAACTAGTTGCTCCCTTTTGATTTTATCGGATAACTATGACTTGAGAGAGGTAGAGAAAATAGGCCACAAGAACAAAAAATTGTTGTTGAACAACGGAAAATACTTTGAATTGGGTTGTTCAACAAAAGAATTTTTGTCGGGAATGAGCAAGTACTTGACCAAATCCTCAGTAGCCTGAAGAATCAATTTGATGCATGTTTGTAAACAATAGCCATGAGAAGGTTGTAGTGGTCTCTCATTCTATGTGGGTGATTTATTTCCTCCACTTCCTTTAATGAGATAAAGCTCTCTATCTCAAGGAGACTGCGGTGGTCCAGAGTGCTGTGCCAAGCACATCAAAATAATCATTAACATTGGGTGCTTGTTGGTGTGCCGAGGGTTGTTTGTGGCACATTCTTTTTTGGAGGACATACATATGGCTTTTGTCCGTTGTCCTTTTTCCAACATCGCTATGTTAAGTAGAACAAACTTCGATTGAACACATTACATCAAAAAAATCCTTTTGAAATTTTTTCTCATGTCTAGGCCCGGCAAAACCCTTGTACGGTTTCTTCTGCGCCCGCCTTGCCGTCAGCCTCATATTCTTTTTTACTCCACTCTAGCTTGTGCCGTAGACGTCCTTCCCACTAGTGTGAGAGGAAACTCTCGATTGGGACCCGTCCATTGCTTGGCTCTTCCTACCCACAAGCGGGTTCCCTGGCAGAACGATGAGGGCTTTGCTTGCCTTACTAGGATGAGTGGTTGATTCTCAAATATTTCTCTTTGCTTTACAACATAGGACCCAACGGAAGGTACTTGTTTCTCTCTTGGGCCTGGCCGATCAACGTATGGCCAGTGTAAGAACCCAAAGCGCGACGCAACCAACCTCTGACTAATCCACTCTAATTCCTTCGCTCTGCCCATGAAAGTCTTCTTTCTTCGAGTGAGAGAGGAGAAGATTCGCACTGGCTTTATGGCTCATACGACCTCCAAAGAAAGAGAATTGAAGGGGAAAGAATGCTACTAACAGAGGTACACCCTAATCATTCCCCTTTATTATTATTAATAAGATCGGGTGGTTGAAAAACAGGTAGTTCGTGTACTTATTGTACAGGAATACCTACGAGTATCAAATGAACTAATCTCACAAGCAACCAACCTAATAAAAGGGCAACAATACCTCTAATGGCCACGCTCTATTAAGCCTGAGAAGGCCGAGGGGGTCTTTTTTTTAAATTTGTCTTTTGACATAAAAAAAACAGACACGGTGGTAATAACGAAAACTATTCGGTAGAGCTATAATAACGAAAATTATAATGAATATGTAAGTAATTTTTCTAAAAAGTAATAAAAAAATAGATTTTGAACAAAATCAATTTGTGACAAGAATATTTTAAAAATAATTGAAAAAGAAGAAAAAGAAAAAGTAACAATAAGTATTCATGACCAAAATACTTTTCAATCTCCGCCAAAATAATAGAAACAAAAAAAAAACACGTCAAAAATAGATTTCTTATTTTTTTAAAAAAGTATAATTTTTTTTAGCTTTTTTTAAGATTCCCGAGTTAGACCCCCAACTCGGGGATAAGCAAGCTCGCCAAGGTGACAAGCTTGAGTTCTTGGACAAGCCCGAGTTGACTCGCCCGGGTAATCAAACACGGTTTAAAACATTGCTCTCAAGTCTCAAACAACGCTAGATGGAGTGCGTGTTTGTGAGAGACATAATAAGCAAATGAATCAAACTGACATAATATGAGCCAAGGTAAAAGCTGGATTTCATGATAACAGCAGGATTTGGAAGACAAATCTAACAATGGAATTCATTCACATGTCAAATGAAAACAGCATTTTAGAAGGGAAACTGTCATAGTGGAATCATAAGTCAAACAAATACATTTACAGGGCATTTTCTGTTTACAAGAATCAATGGGTAACCTTTTTAATTTCCAAGCTTAGTGGTCATGTTTCTGCTTGTCGTGCCATTTCAATCCAGTCATGGGTGCTCTACAGATACCAATAAAAAATTGCCAAAAAATGACAGAAAATGCCGGCTCATAATAAGTTCAAATGAAAACTAAAATTCAAAATCAAAGCATTTCTTTTATTAACAAAACAGGGGCGGATGCTTGGCTTGAAATCCCCCAATACAAACTTTGGAGATTTTAAATAATCAAGTATGACAAAGAAAATCCAGTATGTCATTGAAGTTGCCCAATATGTTGACATAGGAGGGGTAAAATTTCAAGCCTCCAAGAAGTGCTTCTTATGTCCCACTCGGACATCAGCCAAATCCAAAACCTTCGTAATGTCCACAGGCAAAAATTCAAAATTTTTAACCTTGAGGAAAATTTCAGCACCAATTTCACAAAGCACAATCAACAAATTTCAACTAGAGGGTGCCTTCTCCTTTAGACTAATAGAAAATGTTTATTTTCAAAGGAAAAACAATAACATGCATACAATGAGTGGATTTACTTGACACAGAAGTATGAAAGGATTTAGAAAGAATATCTCTACGAACCAAAAGACCCCATATGCAAAAATTATTCTCCTCATGTAGTGAGCAACAAATAAACCAAGCCTTTAAGATATTCAACAATCTCAGAACCGCCAAGTTTTGAACTTCCAAAAACCCTGTCAACAAATGTGATTGGTACCTGCACACAAATCATATATCATCTACTGTAGCTGTAATGGAAAAAACCACAATCCAATGTCGTATGTATACAGTACTCCTTAGGGCATTCCACCACAGTCCTTGCTAATGGAGAGTGAAGATGTATCATATTGGGCCCCACCATTACATGCACTAGTGCACATTTCATCTCTGACATCATGGAGCATGGACGATGGATGTCCCTATGGAGTACTGTAGAATCTACTCAAATAGATTATGGTACAAATTTCCTAATTTAAACTACAGATAGTCCCAGTGTTTGGGCTTGCCTCCTCAATATGGTAGCCTTTGCGTGACAATCTCACTATCATTTCCATCTGAAAGACGTATCCTTTACTTACACAGGACTTGATGATATCTTCAAGGACAGACTTCCTGTAGAGCCTTTCACATGGTAAAGAACTTTTAGGCTCTAAATCAAAAAAGATGTGGGAACCATAAATTTAGAGGGAAAGTATACTGTAATCCAAGGAACTATTGAAAACCATAGTCATGGGTGTCATTACCATCCAATGAAAAGACCGATAGCGCAATGGAGAGAGAGTAAGACAACCTTAAGAGTCATGTCCAGTTCTGGCAGGATGTATTCTCTCTCCATCACTACCATTTCATGAGACAGTGAACCATCCCAACGCATTATAGTTTTTCATAGTCCATTGGGTTATGCTGCACATACAAGGCTAAATGGCATACCGGAAGGAGCCTGTTAAGTCTGATACACCAGGCCAAAGAAGTGTTTGTGCAAGCACATTGGCTCCTCTGCTTGTCAGTTTGCGCATAAGGTTCCAACCATGCACACCACCACCTTCCACATATCGGGTGCCTGTAACTATACTGGCACCAGTCTCTGCCTGTTTCCTAAACAAAGAGGAAAAATGTTAGAGGAGCATAATACCACTATTACGCCCAACCAGATGAGAAACATCACCAATAGAAGACAAAACACATAATTTTCAGAAACAATTAAAATATTATTGTGCATATACTTGAACTGCTAATATGAAAATTTGGCCCAAATGCTTCATGGAAAATCAAAGGCAAAACATAGTAAGTTGTGTGATGAGTTAATATGAACCTCAAATATGGCAGATCGTTCCAAATCTACAGTTTCCAAGCAAATCTGCACTTCCTTTTTCTTTTTTCATACATTAGGCAACCCAGAATTTTTTAGACCTAAATTTCCAAGGCAGACTTTCACATTATCCTGAATTATCATTTTGTGAATCACATATTCTGGACAGAGGCAAATATTCAGTGTGAAACATTGCTTTTTCCAAGTACATTTCAGGAGTATTTTACTCAATTTTTAAATGTTGAAATCCACCCAAAAAAATATTTCCTCTTCTATATGGATTCCCATTTTTTTAACATGCACTAATGAAGACACAAGGATGCAAATAATCTTGCTGAAACTTGAAGCGTATATTATGACTAATGTTCTGTTTAGTATCTGTAAAAGTAGCAATTGGTCATAGATAGGAAACTTAAATGAATGCAATGGACACACCTGATGAAGCTTGGTAGGTATTTAGGCTGCAAAAACAAAGCAATAAACATCAGAAACCAGGCAACTCCAGCACTTTCTGATAGTAAACAATTTAAAATAAATAAATAAATAAAACTTCAGCACTTTCCGAAATGAATAATATATGATCCAAATAAGTTCTACTCATTGATCACAGGACAAAACAACTCACATGGTGAGATAAATCAGCATCCATGATTACAATAAAATCACCAGATGCATGCTTCAAGCCATGAATGTAAGCAGTTCCTGCCAAAATGCTCCAAGTTCATAATGGTGTTAACGTTACTTTGTAATCATTCTCATAAACCATATTCTTATATCTTTCTTATAGAAGTTACAAGAAATAAGACATACCTAACCCAAGTTTCCTTGGTCTTGGTCTTAATAACTGCACTCTCCAAGGCAGAGAATCACATAAATGGTATCATTTGAATTTAGGTATATGACAACAACCAAGAAATAAATTATAGTTTATCAATCTTACCAAGCGATCGTCCCCATAGACCCTCTGCAGTTGCTTGACAATGTCTTGAGTTCCATCAGGACTTCCATCATCTATGACAATGACTTCAAAATCCACATCCCTAAAGCCAAGGCGAATAAAGGGTTTCATTGAGATTGTGGACATTTAACCAATTGTTTTCAGGCACACGTCATTCATTTATTCAATTAATAAAGTTAAACACAATACAGGGGCCACAATCAGGAGACTCCAGTATTTGTTCTCGGTATTTCTTTGATTCTGGCTCCTTTCAGCTGTTTCTCTTGGATCTCTCCACCTGGCTTAGGTTGGTACAATTAGTTTCTACCATTTTATAAAATATGTAGTAGTTTCATTAGCTATTCCAATAATATAGAATTTGGTAACTCAAGCATACCCATTTTCTGCAAAATTCCTATCATATAACTTCTATATAAGTTCAAATGCTTCCTTGGATACAAATGTATCAATCTCTGCTAGATTGTATAGAACATACTATGCCTTGGCCGCATTTCATGTTTAAAAGTTCTCATACAGGTATAGTTTTCTTAAAGGGATAGATCCATTGAGCTGCAGCTAAATGCAATTAACAGGACTTATTAAAACTGATAAACTCACCATATACATTAAAAAAAGGGTGGTTTGCATAAGGTTGCAACCTTTAAAACTCAAAGTACGGCACACTTCTAAACTTTGTTGAGAGATGAAATTCCGGTGTCAAAAATTATTAGAATCACCTAAAAATCTATTATCGCCTCTAACTGTAAAATTTTGAGCTTTAAAAATGGTTCAGATCAAGCACATCCATAAGCACTTGAAAATGGACAGTCTAGATAATGTGTTACAAGATATACTATTTTTGAGACTTGAAATCTTTTTTTTTTCCATGTTGATACATCTTGAGGTCGAGATGATCAATAGGAGGGTTTCCCAACATCTAAATGACATTTTTTTGAGGGATTTTTAAAATCGGCCTTACTTCTACAATATAAGGTTGACACCTTATATATATGTTTTCCTTAAAAACAATGCCAAGGGGATCTAGCATTCTCTTAAAAAAGTGTACCACTGCTCCAACCACTCCACAGATTACCAAATTTGTGCAAGAGTTGATGGAATGACTATAGATTGAAGACTCAAATTGAGTAGTTCTTTGTTGAATAACCTTTTTTGTTTTTTTCCCCTTTTGAATGTTACCTTGGGACCGGGTGAAAAAGGAAGTCTAGACTTCATGTTGTAGCATCGGGCATCCTGACCACCTCTGCCTAAAGCCCGTTCTCGATATCCATCCTTTAAGATGGAAATTATAGCACCTAGTTACCCACCTAAGGCTGCTATGTGCGTATGCAGGAATAATACAAAAATAAACTTTTCCTTTTCTAATGAGGTTGAGGCTTGAGTTCAAATTTCAAACATGTGAGAGACTCAGTCCCTTCTACATAGAAAAAAGAAGGGTGTCCAGAACTGATGCCAATCTTGAGAAGCCCTCAGCTCCTCGTTTAGTACATAAATGTAAGACGCCATCCTTTTTTTTACCCAAGTCCAACAGTAAAGCAGAATGAGGCCAGGTCATCTTATAAAATGAAGTCATTTGGTCGATAAAAACACTTCTGGAATTTGGGTTTCTGATCTTTATCCTTACGCCATGTTGATAAAGTAAGCACCATTTGATTGCAGGAATGCACATTGTGTATCTAGACATAGTTTGTGTTTACTCAGAAGAAATCCAAATGTGGGAAAATCAAATCACTATACATCACTTACAAGCTCCATTTTGGTAACTAAGGTTATGTCGACCAGAGATTAAAAAATTGCCAGTCCAAGTCAAGACTTGCTCAAGTCAGATTGTGAGCCAGGCGATTCAGGGCTAAAACATTTGGATTGGCAACAACCCCCTTCAGGAGCTCTTCCCCAATCTTTTCCTCCTTGCCCAAAATGCCCAGGGCACAGTCACAGAACACTTCGACACTTGGGGGGCCTCAAGAATCTGGAATCCCAACTTCAGAAGGCCCCTAACTGACAACGAAATGGGAGATTTCCTTGCATTGTCCTCCCTCCTACAATCTGTTTTTCTTCCCCCACTAGGAAAGGATAGGATTATCTGGTCTGCTGCCCCATCAGGCCTATTCTCAGTTCCCTCTTTTTACTGCAAGCTTCAATCGCCTCCAATTTGACAGTGGAACACCTTCAAAGAAAGGGTGTGTTTACTCCCGACAGATGCGCTATATGCACTGCAGATGAGGAGTCCAATCCCCACCTCTTTATCCATCATAATGTGACCTCAGCACCTTGGGGAAACCTTTTGCAACTTTCAACTGGTCATTGGTAACCCCTAAATCTACTGCACACCTCTTCAGATCCTCATTTCTACCCCCTGGTAGAAGACAGGGATTCTACTCTGGTGTGCCTCAGTCGCAGCCATGCTCTGGGTAATTTGGATAGAAAGAAACAATAGGATATTCCAAGGAGAAAAAGCCAGGGTGGAGGCACTGCATGACTGGATCAAAGACCTGGTCATCTTTTGGGCAAAAAACCACAAATATTTCAAGCACTTCTCCTACACCGACTTCTAAGAAAATTGGCAAGCCTTGCTACACTCAAGACACACCGGCATCCATCACTCATCCCGGTCGAGGCACCCCAAACCTGGCCAGACCAAACTCAATTTTGACAGTTGCTCTCTTGACAACCCGGGCCCCACGGGAATTGGGGGTATCTTCCGCGATTATGAAGGACGGACACTCCACTCCTCTAAACTCATCGAACATGCCAACTCCACCACGACAGAGGCCCTTGCTCGGCTCGAAGGTCTCAAGAATTTCAATCCTAGCTGGAGCACTGAATTGCTCATCAAGGGAGACGCCAAAAAAGTTATTACATGGACTTCTGGACTCTCAGACTGCCCTTGGAGATGAGCACATAGTTTTAACGAAATTCTCCACCTTTGCAAGGATATGCACATCTCATGGAAGTATATATGGCATGAGGCCAAATGCAGCAGCAGATGAACTCACTAAAACAAAGATGTGAGCCGAGACGACCCACCTGGAACCATTTTGGTAACTTTTTGAGCTCCTGGTTCCCCTTTTTTGAGATATGGAACAGAATGTAAAGCTTTTTTGATTTTCTAGGTCTTTTGTATAGCCCAACAAACAGTGGGGCCCATGTATATTGCACCTGATATGCAGGTTGCTGATTTTTGTAACTTATATACTTCTCCTTAACAATATCTTTAAAAAAAAAAAAACAAAGGACTTTCCCCACGTCTTCCGGATATGATATTTGATATTTTCTTTATTAAATCTTCCCCAATCAAACTCGGATTCGTCATAGACTCAGGCGAGTCCAAGTCTGAGCCCAGCTCTGTAAACATTGGTCAACATAGTTTCAAGTAACACAATATATTGGTGTTATTTATCATATAGATTAGTATTTTTGTTCCTATTATTCACCAAGAAGAATACATATCATGCTGTATATGTCCCTCATGACAGGACTTTGTAACATAGATAAACAAATATGCCCTAAGCTTGAAAGGATTCTTGCATTCAAGTCGTACATCATCATCAATGTACTAATCTTGATTTATCTACAAAGATACTTATATGGAGGTAGGTGCATAGATCTCCGGATAAAGAAATGAAGAACTTAGAAGTTTCTATCTACCAAACCCTAATTGAATTATGAATTGTTCATTTAATTTCATCCAATGTATTAAAAAAACTATTATAAGAGCAAACTTATGATTATCTTGGCCCTGTTTCAAAGCCCTGAGAAAATAAAAATTAAATTGTACAAATTTCTGAATTAAGTTCAACCAGTTCTCCTATTAAACAGAGAAAATATAGGGAAAAAAGAAACTCCAATGCAAAAAAAAAAGAGCAAAAATTGACAGAGAAGAAGAATGGAAAGAAAAATGATGGAACTAAACTAATTTATGCTGATCAATTGAACTTATTAAAAAAAATAAGATCAATTGAGTTCGATCATAGTGTGAAATCTCTGTTTGTCTAATAAGTTGTTATGGACAGAATGAGAAAGAGAAATTGCTAAAGATCGTTGAAGAAAGGGAATGAACCAAGGAAGAGAGAGAGACCTGATATGTTTAAAGATGAGGTAGACGATGAGAGCGATATTGAGACGCTCGTTGTAGGTGGGGACAAGAATACTATACTTCTTCTTATTATCATTCTCCATCTCTTCTCCTCTGCCCATTCATTCGATCAAAAACTGCCAAGGATGAAGCAAACTATTTCTATAATTCTAAGACTGCCATACTGTAGTCTTTACAATGGTACAAATGAAGAAAAATAGTGGCTTAAAGAATGCTAAATGCTAAACGTAATCAATTTTCCCATACAAAGTAATGGGCAATTTTCAACAAAATGCTAAATGTAAGCAATTCATGGCGGTGTTTCTTTTATAAACAAGATATCCAAAGTTCAAAACAACACAGAAGCTTGAAAAGAAACAAGGAATTTACTTTTCTGTTTCAACCAACAATGACTAGAATTTCCAACAAATTACCTTTATCACAAAGATCAAGGGAAACTGTGTTCTTTTCCTTCCAACAGAGCTAAATATTCAGCTCAAACATTTGCCCCTTCATCAAATTATACAAACTTAAGTTATTCTCATACATGGAACCATGTACGTTTAGAGCTTAGACAGTGCCAAAGGAATAAATGTATATACATAACTTGTAAGCATCCACAAAAGTTGTTAAGTAACTAAATGTATAAGTATCCATTTAGAAACTAAATGCACAAAAACAAGCACAAAAAGGCTGCTACAAGAATTAAATCCAAGTATCAAAAGTGTAGAGATCACAAAAGTTCTATAACATCCTCAACGTCTCAGACCAAATGATGAAGCAGCAATAACATCCTTGATTAACTCCAAAGACCTTTCCACGGTCATCAACTAAATAAACTAATAACAAAAGTTGCAAGAAAAGTGAATATCATCCTCGATTAACTCCAAAGACCTTTTCACGAATATCAACTCAATAAACTAATAACATTCTTTGGTGGGGTATCGAACATGCATTGAGAATATGACATCAATCATAAATTATAAATTAATAATGTATAATTAACAATGTTGAGTGGTTGGAACCTGTCCAAAGTCAAAACCAATCCAGAAAAGTTTACATCATCATCATCAAAAAGCCTTTTCCCAACCATTTGGGGTTGATTACAGGAATACTGCTCCACCATTCTGCTCTATCAAGGGTCATACCCTCAGTGAAGTCATAAGTCCCCATATCGTTTCTCACTACTTCCAACCATGTCCTTTTCGGCCTACTCCTTACCCTTTTTGAGCCTTCCAGTTGAATTAACTCGCGCCTCCTAACAGACGTTGTACTGGGTATGTGCTGCATATGGCCAGCTCATCTAAACGTACTTTCTCTCATCTTATTGCCTATTGGAGCTACACCTTAGTTCTCCCGAATATATTTATTTCGAATTCTATCCCCTCTTGTCTTACCACTCATTCATCTCAACATCCTCATCTCAGTTACACTCATTCTGAGGATATGTTGTTTCTTGACCGCCCAACATTCCATCCCATCCAACATTCGTCCCACAAAGCAAAGCTAGTCTCATGGCTGTCGTATAGAACTTACCCTTCAGCTTCATTGGTATGCGGCGATTAAATAAAACTCTAGTGTATATCTCCACTTTGCCCACCCAGCTCTAATTCTATGTGCGACATCTTCCTCAATCTCTCTATTTTCCTGGATTATCGACCTAATAAATCAAAAGCGCTAACTTTTTGGTATTAGCCTTCAATTTTAACTACTTCTTTGTTTCTACTCCTATTATTACTAAATTTGCCTTCCATATACTTTATCTTAGTCCGACTAATTTTAAAACCTTTAGATTCTAGAACATCCCTCCAAAGTCCTAACTTTGTGTTAATGCCTTTTCGGATCTCATTGATCAAAACTATGTCATCCGCAAACAACATACACCATGGTGCCTTCTTGTAGGTGCCTAGTTAAACCGTCTATAACTAAGACAATGAGGTATGGGCTTAATGACCCCTGATGAAGACCTATTATCACTAAAAACTCACTCATCTCTCCATTAGTTGTTTGCACACTAGTTAGCACTCCCTTGTACATATCTCTCCCCAAATCGATGCAATATCTGGAGACTTCTTTCTTTTTTAAGACCCGCCAAATTAAATCTCGAGGTACTCTATCGTGTGCTTGCTCTAGATTAATAAATACCATGTGCAGGTCTTTCCCCTTTGACCTAAACTTCTCAATCAATTGTCTAAGTAGGAAATAAAATTTACATATGTAGCCCAATTAAATCCAAAAAAACCCACAGAACACTCATAGATAACAGTAAAGTAGCAATAAACGTAGCTACAAGAGATCCATGCAAAAAAAAAAAAGGAATTTCTACAACAGAAGAGTAGAGAGCAAACCTAATCATTCACATGTAATCTAACATCAACAACCTAAATTTGATGCAGCAAAAAGAAAAATGAACACCACCATAATCTATATTCTCTTCTTCCCAAGAAATTATAAAGAAGAATTGAGTACCCAGTTCTCAATCAGATTCTCTATGGCACGGCAAGATCCTTGTTGCTATCAGATTCTATCTTTCAGGTAAGGGTTAGAGTCTTAAAGAGGAGTGTTACAGAGAGAACCTGGGCAGCGTATAAAATTTTATAGAGAGAAAGGCAGGGTTAGAGAGAGAAACGCAGGGTTGGAGAGAGAAACGGTGGTTGGAGAGAAGAGAAACGCAGGGTTGGAGAGAGAAATGCAGGGTTGGAGAGAGAAACGCTGGTTGGAGAGAAGAGAAATGCAGGGTTGGAGAGAGAAATGCAGGGTTGGAGAGAGAAATGCAGGGTTGGAGAGAGAGAGAGATACCTGACAGAGGGAAAGATGCCGGCAGGTCCACGGCCGAGCGTGAGGGCCGGTTTGCCGAGAGAGATGGCGGGGTGAAATAGCGTGCGTGCAAAACAGGATGGCTGGTGTGGTATAACGTACTTTGTTAATCGGTAACTATTGTCGTGGTTTGTATAGAGCCGAGGCACTAAACAATCAAAGTACACCCACTTTATGAAGAAACGTGATTTTAATACTGAAAATATTTGTGATAGCTTTAAAATATATTTTTATTCTTAATCATAAAATTTAAAGTTTAAAAAATAGTTCGAGCAGATCTATGAAAATTTAAAAATCTTGAAAATTCATGATCCAAAAATACGTTACAAGATACACTATTTTCAAAACTTGAAATCCATTTTTTTTCTCATGCCCATGCATCTTTATTCGAGAAGATCAATTTGGGGATATTTGAGCATCAAATACTGAAAATATTTGTGATAGCTTTAAAATATATTTTTATTCTTAATCATAAAATTTAAAGTTTAAAAAATAGTTCGAGCAGATCTATGAAAATTTGAAAATCTTGAAAATTCATGATCCAAAAATACGTTACAAGGTACACTATTTCCAAAACTTGAAATCCATTTTTTTTCTCATGCCCATGCATCTTTATTCGAGAAGATCAATTTAGGGATATTTGAGCATCAAAACAGCTTTTTTAATGAAATTTTTGAAGTGGGATCTAATTTCATAGTTTAGAACCTTCGCTCTATATAAACTTTTTCCTTATTTAAACTCTAAGATGGAAAAACAGTGTCTCGAATCTTTTTGATAGGATATCTCTAAAAGGTGTCGAAAGGTAATTTTAAAACTCTTTGTGATGGCTTGGAAAGTTAGAAAATTTATTTTTATTTTTAATTATAAAATTATGAAAATGAAGTAGATCGAGTGGATCTATAAAAAATTTAAAAAATATTGAAAATTGACAGCCCAAAAAATAGATTACAAGATGCACTATTTTCCAAACTTGAAATTTTTTCTTTTCACGTTCTATACATCTCGAAGTCGAGATGATTAATTTGAGATTTATTCGACATCAAAATGACCTCTCCTGGTGAATTTTTGAGGTACTCTTTCATTTGATAGGTCTCAACTTTATATAGACTTTTTCCAAGATTGGTGGGGCTGAACATTCATCTATATTCGTTTTGGATTGTTGGATCAACAATCCACATCCAGTCTCAATAGGTCAAAATTGTTGATCTAAAAAATAATAAAAATTAAAATAAAATTAAAATTAAAATAGGGATTTAAAAGTTGGGGACATTGAGGGGACCTAAGAAAATAGTACATAAATTTTAAAAAAAGGAAAGAAAATATAAAAGGGCCTTGATTAGATCCTCACTGACAGAGAAATATTGCAATCAATATAATAATGATCGACTGACATTGCTTCTTCAGTTTGAACCAAAAAATCCATTAGAAATGACGTAAAATAGATATTGTCCTATTGTTGATCAAAGATTTCAATGCAAAGTAAAAGAGGATTTATTCAACCACATGATTTGGGCTCTTAGAATATGGTGCCCATATGGCAATCTATTTAATTATGTCGAAAAGCTCAATGATTCGCGATTTTCCTATCGGCTCATAAAAAGGGTGAGATTCAAGACAAGTTCGAGATCCTCCAAAGAACAGCTTTTTTTTAATAAACTAATTCATTTGGGTGGTACAAGGAAGGGTTGAAATAGGTTGCGTGCAAAAAAAGATGTTATCGCAGTATAAAATAATTTGTTGGTGTTAACATTTGTCTAAAAAAAAACAGTGTTTCAAATTTTAGATTGGTGGGGCAGATCGTTCATCTACATATACGTATTGTTTTAGTTGGATCAAAAATTTGGATCGGATCTAGATTGGTTCGAATTGATGATAAAAATAAATAAATAAATAAATAAAATTAAAATAAGTATTTATAGGTTGGGAACATGGATACCTCATAAAATATTAAGCTTTAAAAAAGAAAACAAAATGTATAGGGGGTGTTAGGAAGGAATCGGGTACTAATCCCGACCATCGCATAACCGATTCATTTTTTACCGGTTCCCATATGGATTCGAAAGGTGGGTTTAAAAAAAATAACAATAATAAGCAAAGAGAGGAGGTAATGGAAGAGGGAGTACGATGAAAATTTCTTGGGGAAGTTTTTTGCCACTTGAAATACCATAGGATTGGAATGGACTAGGTTGGGTTTGGATCGACCTAACTAGGCCTAGGTTAGACCTGAACCTGATTGAATCTCATCCGACAATGTATAGAAATAAAATATATAAAAAATAATGCCATGCATCTTAAAGTGCATATATATATATATATATATATATATATATATATATATATATATATATATATATATATATATATATATATATATATGGGCAGCGATTTCATGCAACGGTTGTATCATAATATAATACAATCACACTTTTCAAAAGCCATGTTTGTGCCATTTGTATGACCCAAATTTTTACATACACACTCTCTTCATCTCAATAATGAATCTCCACAAAAAAAAAAAGTTAAATTTGAAACCTAGATATGGTCAAAATGAGTCCCCTCCAACAACGAATCTAGACCATTCATTTGGTGAATTTTAAGATCTTAACCTTTATAAAATCAAAACCATTTTTTTATTTCTTAACACTGTTCATCTAATGATAATAAAACCATCTAAAAAAACTGGAAAGAAAAAATCCTTCTAAGGCCTAGATCTAAGTATCTTATCAAAATGGACGGCGTATGTTAATTGGGCCAAAAAAATACTTTCTGGGTTGTGTTTTCAAAATTATCTTTTTTGTGGTTGTTCATTAGAATGAAAATAATGTATATTCTAAAATTTGGATCAAACAAATGGTCTTAACATAGTTTTTGAATATTGTTACATTATATTACGATACAACCGTTGCATGAGATCATTGGCCTCTCTCTCTCCCTCTCTCTCTCTCTCTCTATATATATATATATATATATATATATATATATATATATATATATATATATATATATATGCAGAGTATATGATAACTCCATTATGTTTTTTTTTTAGTCTTTCTTTGACTTTTTCTATAAATAGGTATGGTAGACCAGCAATAAATTTTTCTTTCCAATGGTCTAACTGACAATCTTCTCTTATAAGTAATCTTGAGAAAAATACATCCTTATACCATTTATAATGGGATAAAGTAGGACAGCGAAGGTTGGACAACAGATTTTCTGATCTTGCTGCTAATAGGGTTGTACTTCCTACGAAATGTAGAGTAATAGTATATATCAAGGTGTTTACCGCATCACTTTCAGTATAGATTATTTCTTGATTTTGTTCATTTCTGACAGTCCATTGTCATGTATTGGTAAGGATTCTATTCTTAGTTTCATCATCAACATAAAAATCCCACCAGCCTTGTAACCAGCCAGTAAATCCATTAACTATTGCTTTGGGAACTTCTTGATCTGGATTGCCAGCCATTTTATTTGTTGAGGCAAACATTGTTATATGTCTCTTTACATCTAATATTTTTAACTCTGATAGACCATCTATTGTCCAATTGACAATTGATCTTCCTGAATAGGAAATAGCCTGTTGTATAGAATCCTCTTCTAATTGTACATCAACAGGTGTGGGTCTCTTATAGTATGGTAAAGCTGTAATCGGTTTTCATGATTTGCCATATGCGATTCTATTTAGATCAGTGGGTGAAGTATCCATAAAAGCATATTCTTGGTTTTGTATAGTATCTTCTATAATTGGTTCTTCTTCTTGGAGCATTAAAGTCTCATGCTCAGGAATCTTCAATTTTCCTTTTTCTGAAGATTCTGGAATATTAGATGGAGGTACATAAATACTGGGTATTGGCATAGAAGTACTTAATTTTGGGGACTGAATGCCCTTGATATCTAATTGGGCTAATTTCGATATTAATTGGTCCATTAGTGTTTTATTATCTTCTCCTATGTGGAATTTTGTCTTATTAAATTCTGGAGGAAGTTTGAATAAAACAGTTTTAAGAACAGGAGGGGTTTTAGGTTGAGGAGTGACCGGTCTTTCTATCCTTTCTGCCTGTTTTCCTAACGACTGCATGTATAAGTGGTATTAATTCATGCTTTTTTATCATATCCTGAAGTACAACCTTATAAGGTGTTGCTATTATTTCATATGGGGATTGAGGTGGTTCTCCTTTTACTGGTAGAGTATTGACATCTTTGAGGATAATTCTTTTGATAGGAAGATGGGTACTAGAGGTAGTAGTTCCATCTGTACTTACATAGGTTTTTTCTTCAATTGTTTGAATAGTATGGAACTGAGGAATGTGGATGTTATATTGAGTACATATTTCTTGTAACCATATAAAAAATCCTTTTGTTTTTCTTTCTTTTTTCAAGAATTTATTATATTTTTTATGGAATAGTTCTACTAACCTAGGTTGGAATGTTTTAAGATACCATTATCTAATACCTTGATTTTCTGGGGCTAGATAATCTTGTTTTATATATTCAAGATCTATTTTTTTCTTCTTTCTTGCTAATTTAGCAGCTAAGTATTCTTCCAGGTATTCATCTATATTTATATCATCTTCTACTTGTAACGTGAGTATATTAAATTCTGCTATGTCAGGTTCAGATGTATACGTGGGAATGACTCTATGATCAGCTGTTCTTTTGACTCCTTGTAGCTGGAAGTCTGAATATGTATAGGTTTTTGTGGAGGTATGCGTTTGGGAACTATGGTTGTGGGATACATATTGAATATATCCCACCATTTTACTGAGATAGTTTTTCCAAAGCGTGGGATATAGGTATGGTCGGTTGTATTATTGATAGAGATTGAATGTTCCCACTTCATAATCCATGGGATTTGGTATAGTGCAACAAAGTACAGTTGATTGTCTGTATTATTATCACTATTATTGAATATAATAAATTGTTCCTGCACTTTTTGGAAAGCAGGAAGTAAAATTGCAGTAGCTGATCCCCAAACTAAAAACCAATTGGGGAACCGTGCGAAAATTGGTAACCGAAATTGAATATACCAACTATGAGTATTATTTGGATTTTGATAATAAAACATTTTATGCCAGGCTTCTATGTACTCAACATATTTATAATATTTGTATGAAAAATCAGGATTATATAGTTTTTTGCCCTGAGCGGGATTGCAACCCCACTCTTCATAAGAAAGCAATTATAACCCCAGTCCAAGTGGACATAATACTGCCAATACATCCTCTGACTTCCCCACATACTTGAGAAATATGCTGCAAACAAACCCTAATGCCTCCAAAGAAACCCTTGAACAACAATTGAGGGAGATATTTGCAGAAGCAGGAAGAAAGCCGGTTTCATCAGATGAGACCGTACAGTCATCACCAACCCATACAGTCATCACCGACATAAACGACAAGCCACTACTATTCCAAGATGTTATCCATCAACATAAACGACAAACCACTACTGTTCCAAGATGCCATCACTGTGCTCACCGACATAAAAGACAAAAGCTGCTTACTATTCCCTGATGCTCTTTTGTCCACTAGCGCCGACAAAGACAAAAGGCTTTTTTGCTTTTCTTTTTTGGTTTTGTTTTCTTCCTCCAACAGCATCTTTCTTTATGTCTCGTCCCTTTTTACTTTATGTCTTGTCCTTATCCTTTATCTCTTCCTTCGCGAAGAAGACACCTCTTTTCTTCTCTATATAAGGGGCTCTCCTTCCTCAGAAAACCAAGGTCACTCGGAGCCTCTTCTCTCTTCTCTCTGCTCTCCACTTTTCAGAGCTAAGCTCTCCCCTTTTCCTTCTCTAAGCTCTCTCTCTCTCAGCTCTCTTATTCTAAGCTTCCAGCTCTCTCTCTCTCACTCTGTTCACTCTACGCTCCATCATCACAGTTTTTGTTCCGACCTTAACAGCCTATGCTTTCCAGGTCTCTGCCTTAATATTTTCTTCATAAAAAGACCCAGGTTCTATCTTCTCCTCTTTCTTATATTCCTAGCATGTGTGATTGTAATCTTCACTCTCTCCCTTCATATTGCCCTCAACACTGGAAACTCTTTTTCAGTTATTGCATTTGTAAACTGTAAGTTACTATGCAAGTATGTCAGTATTTTTTACAGTTTGATTGAGAGTTTGTATAAGTGTGTGCTTTACAGTTTTCTTTCAAATGTACTACTCTATACAAATTTCTATATCTGTATAAATTTCTGTTAAGTATCTTATGGTTTGACGTACGGATTGATATAAAGTGTTATGAACTAAACTAGGATATTATCTGATGCAATTCAAAATAGTATTTAGTATCAAAATAGGCAATCACAACCACACACAGTGGTTAGTAATAGATATATCAGTCATACCCTTCATTTGCATACTTCTATTATGTTTAAATTATTATAGAATTTTACAAGAAATAGTAAAGTATAATGGTAGAATAGTTTTGTTGGGTTGGATTCCAAGCTTTAGAGGTATACCTGAGTAGTTGTTCATGACCATCTATTCCTTGTTTGAGGATTCCTCTTAATCCCAACTCTGAGGCGTCACATTCAATTATTTTGAACGCAGTAGGATGAGAAAGAGAAAGGCAAAGGAGATTTTTTACTTTCTTTTTGATTATTTGTACTGCCTTGGTATGAATATCCGTCCAAGGTGGATGATTCTTTTTTAATCTATCATGTAAAGGTTTAGCATATATAGCAAGTTTGTGATAGAAATCACTAACATAATTTAGACAGCCTAAGAACCTTTGGAGTTCTTTTTTATCTAATATGTTATCTGGAAATTTATCAGCAAATTGTATTGATCGATCTATAGGAATAATGGTACCATGATGAATATTATGTCCTAAGAATCTAATAGTTGTTTTGAATAAAGTAATTTTTCCAGCAGATACAACTAATCCTGCATGCTGTACAGCATGAATAAAAGTATTAATATGTTTGATATGTTCATCTATGGATTCAGAAAAAATCAAGACATCATCAATATAGACTATCATAAATTGATAAAAAGCATTGAATACATCATTCATTATTTTCTGAAATTCGGATGGAGCATTTTTTAGTCCAAATGGCATGACATTCCATTCGTATTGTCCAAATGGTACATTGAATGTTGTTTTATATTTATCTTTTTCTTAGATTTGAATTTGCCAGTATCCTGACTTCATATCAAATTTAGAAAATATACAAGCATTTGCTACTCGATCTAGTAAATCCTTTTTATTGGGAATGGGATATCTTATCCATTGTAAAACTTTATTTAATGACTTATAATTAATTACCAATCGTGGAACTCCTCGTGCCTTTTCAGCATTTTTATTGACATAGAAAGCTGCACAACTCCATGGTGATGAGCTTGGTCTTATTAGCTTTTTTGTTTGGAGGTCAGCAATTTCTTTTCTACACATATTCAGTAGAATAGTATTCATTTGTATTGGTCTAGCTTTAGTCGGGATTTATCTTTCATCAAATCCAGATTTATATGGTAGACTGATACTATGTTTTTTCCTTTCCCAAAAAGCATTGGGATATTCACTGCAGATAGAGGTTTCTATCTGTTGTTGGAGTTGTTGAATCTTTTGTAGTATCACAGGATTCTGTAATTGTTCTTCCACATATTTGTATTTATTTTCTTGTTTCAAAGTACAGACACATTTTTCTTTATTTTGTAATTTACTTTTGACACTATTGATTTCTTTTAATTTTGGTTTATGAATAAAATCAAAGTGTCTTGATACATTTTGATAATTAGAAGATATTCATGTCTGATCTATAGATAAGGGATATAATAATGTAAGGAATGAGACTCCAAGAATAACAGTTTGGCTTAGTCCTTTGACCATGATAAATGGTGTTTGGATACATTGATGATTATTACAAATAGAGGCATTAGATAATTTATAATTTATAAAGAGTCTACTGCCATCTGCAGTATTTAAGATTTGAGTTGTCTTATCAAAATATTTTGTTGGTACTAGTCCTTCATTGATACAATTAAGATCAACACCTGAATCTATTAAAGCTGATGTCTGAAATCGAAAGGCTTCTGCGACTATGATGGTGACTTGAACGAACCATTTTTGAATCATAATTTTATCTAAAAGATTTACAAAAGAAGTCTGAAGTGGTTTGGTTTCTGTAGTTTCTGGTATATCTTCTGGTGGATCAGGACTATATGTTGTGACTAGATGATTGAATTCAATTTCATCTGTATCAGAATTTTGATGAGATAAATTTTGTAATTCTAAAATTTTAATTCTATTTTTTAATTGATGAACCTCTTTTTTAACCTCATTGATTTAAGTTCTGAAATAGAAGGTTCCTTTTGCTTAGTGAGGTGTTGTTCACTAACTCTTTTCATAATAGAGGAAAAATTGTATTCATCAGGCGTTTTACTGATAGGAGGTGTTTTTGCCTTTGTTTTAGCTAGATTGATAAATTTGGTAATCACAGATCTTTTTTCCTCTGGATCTGTAATTTTTTCTATGAGATCTAAAATTAAATTATCTTATTGGGTAAGCATATGAAGATTATGTAAGGGGATAGGACAAGTACAAGTGGATTCTTCCATTGGATGAGATGATTCTGTATCAGTAGAAGAATCTGAAGAATCAGATGACTTTGTTCATATTAGGTCGTCATCTTGGATATTTCCTATAAGTGATGTGGTAGAATCTGTATTTGAGGAGGATATATCATAATTGATTATATTATATAATTATGATTTTACAGAAGCATCTAATTATAAAGCATCTATTTTCTTTTTTACTTTATATTGATGTTTATAGTGGCCAAGTTTTCCACATTTATAACATACGGGTATTTTCTTTTTATTTTTATTGAGAGAAAACTTTTTTATAAATTTCTTATGTTTGGATTTCTTATATTGTTTATGTACCTTATCCTTTTTATATTTTTCTTTATATTTTTTCTTTTTCTTATATAATTTTTCAGGTTTATCATGTTTTCTATCTAGATATCCAAACTGTTCACAAAAATCACCAAGTTCTTTACGCTTGGTAATTTGTTGTTTATTAAGTTGTCTTTTGAGTTTAAGATCAGTACATAAAGCTAATCCTTCAGCACATATTTCTGCAGATAATTCTCCAAGTGTATATGCATAGTATATGATAACTCCATTATGTTTCTTTTTTAGTCTTTTTTGCCTTTTTCTGCAAATAGGTATGGTAGACCAGCTATAAATTTTTCTTTCCAATGGTCTAACTGACAATCTTCTCTTATAAGTAATCTTGAGAAAAATACATCCTTATACCATTTATAATAGGATAAAGTAGGACAGCGAAGATTGGACAGCAGATCTTATGATCTTGCTGCTAATAGGGCTGTACTTCCTACGAAATGTAGAGTAATAGTATATATCAAGGTGTTTACTGCATCACTTTCAGTATAGATTATTTCTTGATTTTGTTCATTTCTAGCGGTCCATTGTCTTGTATTGGTAAGGATTCTATTCTTAGTTTCATCATCAACATAAAAATCCCACCAGCCTCGTAACCAGCCAGTAAATCCATTAACTATTGCTTTGACAACTTCTTGATCTGGATTGCTAGCCATTTTATTTGTTGAGGCAAACATTGTTATGTCTCATTACATCTAATATTTTTAACTTTGATAGACCATCTATTGTCCAATTGGCAATTGATCTTCTTGAATAGGAAACAGCCTGTTGTATAGAATCCTCTTCTAATTGTACATCAACAGGTGTGGGTCTCTTATAGTATGGTAAAGCTGTAATCGGTTTCCATGATTTGCCATATGCGATTCTATTTAGATCAGTGGGTGAAGTATCCATAAAAGCATATTCTTGGTTTTGTATAGTATCTTCTATAATTGGTTCTTCTTCTTGGAGCATTAAAGTCTCATGCTCAGGAATCTTCAATTTTCCTTTTTCTGAAGATTCTGGAATATTAGATGGAGGTACATAAATACTGGGTATTGGCATAGGATACTTAATTTTGGGGACTGAATGCCCTTGATATCTAATTGGGCTAATTTCGATATTAATTGGTCCATTAGTGTTTTATTATCTTCTCCTATGTGGAATTTTGTCTTATTAAATTCTGAAGGCGGTTTGAATAAAACAGCTTTAGGAACAGGAGGGGTTACTCCATTAGGTTGAGGAGTGACCAGTCTTTCTATCCTTTCTGCCTGTTTTCCTGACGATTGCATGTATAAGTTGGTATAATTATTTTGTTCAATAATATGTGGTATTAATTCATGCTTTTTTATCATATCCTTAAGTACAACCTTATAAGGTGTTGCTATTATTTCATATAGGGATTGAGGTGGTTCTCCTTTTACTGGTGGAGTATTGACATCTTTGAGGATAATACTTTTGACAGGAGGATGGATACTAGAGGTAGTAGTTCCATCTGTACTTACATAGGTTTTTTCTTCAATTGTTTGAATAGTATGGAACTAAGGAATGTGGATGTTATATTGAGTACATATTTCCTGTAACTATATAAAAAATCCCTTTGTTTCTCTTTCTTTTTTCAAGAATTTATTATATTTTTTATGGAATAATTCTACTAACCTAGATTGGAATGTTTTAAGATACCATTCTCTAATACCTTGATTTTCTAGGGCTAGATAATCTTGTTTTATATATTCGAGATCTACTTTTTTCTTCTTTCTTGCTAATTTAGCAGCTAAGTATTCTTCCAGGTATTCATCTATATTTATATCATCTTCTACTTGTAACGTGAGTATATTAAATTCTGCTATGTCAGGTTCAGATGTATACGTGGGAATGACTATGTAATCAGCTGTTCTTTTGATTCCTTGCAGTTGGAAGTCTTAAGATGTTGTAGGTATTGATGGAGAAGGAAGTATTATAACATCTGGGGTTGTATGACAAGATTTTCTTGCTGGAATTATTGGTTTTCTAATCCTTTTTCTATTTAGTTCTAAATCATCTTGGGATTTAGTAGTTTGAAATTTTATTTCAATATTTCCATCTTGATATTCTATTATTTGATTGAGAATATGATTTATAGGTACTTCTCTGGGCTGATTTGCATTTTGCAATGCCTATGATTGAGGTAGAATTATATCTGACCAAGTAATGGTTTTAGGTATAATAGTGTTTGATTTTTCTATATTAGTTTGAAATAATATAATTTGATCCTTCTTGTCTGTTTGCATGATATTAGGACAGAGGGTATTCATAACTTTGTAATAAATTCTATATATTATAGCTAAATTTTGAGATCCATGAGTCATATTAAATCCATGAGTTTTTAAATTTATAGTTAAGATATCTAAAATATTAAGGTCGGTTAATGAAACAGAAATATTTGGAAAACAATTAAAATAAATGGGTCCACTACATAGGCTGGATTCAACCATGCATAGGAGTGAGTCCGAAAACTTATTGTGTCTTGTATCTCTTAGGCATACAAGCACTGAGGTGTTTAACCCTAGACGGGTTAATGGTTTAATGACTATTTGTATTAATCCAATGTGTAAATATTTATAATTATTTTCTTTATGATTTTCAATTATTTTTCTTGATAATAGTTGAAAGTCTTCTTGGTTTTGAGTTACTGATAGACTTTCTTCTACTGTTTTTATAGCATATCCTAATTTGAATTTAAATGTTCCTTTTTGATAGATATCTTTTATTGGTACTTTAGGGATATTCCAATTTTGTATATGATGTTCAATATCATTTATGATGATCTCTTCCTTATTTTTAACTCTTAATGTTTGAGGTTGAGTTGTTGTATTACCTTTAAGATTCTTAATTAAATTTGCCATCTGTAGGTTGCAGATAATGACAATCTGGACGATCAAGGGTCCAACGTGTTCCCCTAAGCGGCTCTTCTTGGCCTTGGCGAGTACTTTGCCTAGACTTCTTTCGTCTCTTGCCTTAATTCTCGGACCAACTTTCTTAGATGTAAATTTAGTTAGGTTTCTACAGTAATACTGTAACTTAGACTCTTAAACAGTTTCACTGTTTTCACTGTTTGGCTCTGATACCAAAACGCGCTGAGATCTACAGTGAAATCTTTGGGATATTGTTTACATTAAGTATGTGAATATTCAGCTATTATACTTTACTATTTCTTGTAAAATTCTATAATAATTTAAACAGAATAGGAGTATGCAAATGAAGGATATGACAGATATATCTATTACTAACCACTGTGTGTAGTTGTGATTGCCTATTTTGATACTAAATACTATTTTGAATTGCATCAGATAATATCCTAGTTTAGTTCATAACACTTTATATCAATCCGTATGTCAAACCATAAGATACTTAACAGAAATTTATACAGATACAAAAATTTGTACAGAGTAGTACATCTGAAAGAAAACTGTAAAGCACACACTTATACAAACTGTATACAAACTGTCAATCAAACTGTAAAAAATACTGACATACTTACATACTAATTTACAGTTTATAAATGCAATAACTGGAAAAGAGTTTCCAATGTTGAGGGCAATATGAAGGGAGAGAGTGAAGATTACAATCACACAAGCTAGGAATATAAGAAAGAGGAGAAGATAGAACCTGAGTCTTTTTATGAAGAAAAGATTAAGGCAGAGACCTGGAAAGCATGGGCTGTTAAGGTCGGAATAACAACTGTGATAGAGTGTAGAGTGAACAAAGTGAAAGAGAGAGAGAGCTGGAAGCTTAGAATAAGAGAGCAGAGGGAGATAGCTTAGGGATGAAAGAGGGGAGTGTTGAGAAGAGAAGCTTAGCTCTGAAAAGTGGAGAGCGGAGAGAAGAGGCTCCGAGTGACCTTTGTTTTTCTGAGGAAGGAGAGCGCCTTATATAGAGAAGAAAAGAGGTGCCTTCGTCGCGAAGGAAGAGATAAAGGATAAAGGACAAGACATTAAGTAAAAAGGGACGAGACATAAAGAAAGATGCTGTTGGAGGAAGAAAACAAAACCAAAAAAGAAAAGCAAAAAAACCTTTTGTCTTTGTCGGCGCTAGTGGACAAAAGAGCATAAGGGAATAGTAAGCAGCTTTTGTCTTTTATGTCGGTGAGCACAGTGATGGCATCCTGGAACAGTAGTGGTTTGTCGTTTATGTTGGTGGATAGCATCTTGGAATAGTAGTGGCTTGTCGTTTATGTCGGTGGATAGCATCCTGGAATAGTAATGGCTTGTCGTATATGAGTGAGTGGCAGTGATGAGTCATGATCAGCAATGAGTCATGGTCTTTGGCTGCATTCTTCCGGATCATCTTCTTCTTCTTCGGGATCCGTTTCTTCAAGTGGAAAGTACTTATTGGTATGGGTTGGTGATGACTGTACGGTCTCATCTGATGAGACCGGCTTTCTTCTTGCTTCTGCAAATATCTCCCTCATTTGTTGTTCAAGGGTTTCTTTGGAGGCATTAGGGTTTGTTTGCAGCATATTTCTTAAGTATGTGGGGAAGTCAAAGGATGTATTGACAGTATTATGTCCACTTGGACTGGGGTTATATATAGGTTTTTGTGGAGGTATGCGTTTGGGAACTATGGTTGTGGGATCCGTATTGAATATATCCCACCATTTTACTGAAATGGTTTTTTCAAGGCGTGGAATATAGGTATGGTCGGTTGTATTATTGGCAGAGATTGAATATTCCCACTTCATAATCCATGGGAGTTGTTATAATGCAACAAAATACAGGTGATTGTCTGTATTATTATCACTATTATTGAATAGAACAAATTGTTCCTGCATTTTTTGGAAAGCAGGAGGTAAAATTGCAGTTGTTGATCCCCAAACTAAAAACCAAATTTTAAACCAATTGGGGAACCGTTTGAAAATTGGTAACCGAAATTGAATATACCAACTATGAGTATTATTTGGATTTTGATAATAAAACATTTTATGCCAGGCTTCTATGTACTCGGCATATTTATAATATTTATACGAAAAATCACGATTATGTAGTTTTTTGCCCTGAGCTGGATTTCAACCCCACTCTTCATAAGAAAGCAATTTCTTGATCTGCATTTTGGAATATGCAATGACTTTGATATTTTGCTGATAGTAATGGACAACAGAGATGGACCCTGTTTTCATAAGAATGGCTTCATAGTATTCACGAGTTTTTACTCCATTGGTTGGATTTAGATGATTTATAAGATATAATGGAGCAAGTTTGATGGGATCCATACTAGTATGGTGGTCATTTATGGTAATATCTATAAGATGTGCTCTTTCAATAAATGAAGAACGAGGAACATTAGGCCTTTGGGTTGGCCTTGATTGCGCTGGAGTATAGGCTGGAGTGGATGTATTAGTGTCTGGATAAGTGATTTGGTGAATAGGTGAAATGGAAGGTGAAAGGGTAGCCAAAGGCGGAATATAACCTTCAAATGGTATTATTGTCAAAGGGCTTTTCTCATTGCGAGAAGAATTGCTACGATAGCCCATTAAAGTAGGTGGATTGGACAAAGTATTATTTTGATTAGCTGCAAAGAGCTGTATTGCAAGTACGAGTGGTGTTTCTTCGTCGTTGGTGTCAGTGTTGCCTCCCTGCAAAAATTCACGGGTTAAAAAATCAGGAAGGGAATGAGAAGAACCGCGAAGGTGTTCAATAGTAAAATCAAAAGCAGAAAGTATAGCCTGCCAGGGAGCAAATATTTGTTTGGAAACAAGGTTTTGAACATTTTTTTTGCAGAATGTCTATAGCAGCTTTGCAATCAGTGCGAATAAGAAATTTTTGGTAATCATAGATCTTTTTTCCTCTGGATCTGTAATTTTTTCTATGAGATCTAAAATTAAATTATCTTCTTGGGTAAGCATATGAAGATTATGTGAGGGGATAGGACAAGTACAGGTGGATTCTTCCATTGGATGAGATGATTCTGTATCAGTAGAAGAATATGAAGAATCAGATGACTTTGTCCATATTAGATCGTCATCTTGGATATTTCCTATAAGTGATGTGGTAGAATCTGTATTTGAAGAAGATGTATCATAATTGATTATATTATATAATTGTGATTTTACAGAAGCATCTAATTGTAAAGCATCTATTTTCTTTTTTACTTTACATTGATATTTATAGTGGCCAAGTTTTCCACATTTATAACATACGGGTATTTTCTTTTTATTTTTATTGGGAGAAAACTTTTTTATAAATTTCTTATGTTTGGATTTCTTATATTGTTTAGGTACCTTATCCTTTTTATATTTTTCTTTATATTTTTTCTTTTTCTTATATAATTTTTCAAGTTTATCATGTTTTCTATCTAGCTGATATCCAAATTGTTTACAAAAATCACCAAGTTATATATATATATATATATATATATATAGGGCCATTGATTTCATGTAACCGTTGTATAGTAATAGGATGCAACAACCTTTCAAAACCATCTTATGACCATTTGTTTGATCCAAAATTTGAAATATACAGTCTTTTCATTCTAATGAATATTCACAAAAAAATAAAAAATTGAAAACACAATCTAGAAAGTTTTTTTTTAGCCCAATTAACATAGGCCGTTCATTTTGGGAGATGCTTAGATCTAGGCCTTAGAATGATTTTTTTATTTCCAAATTTTTTAGATGGCTTTATTATCATTAGATGAACAATGTTAATAAAAAAAAAAAAAAAAAGATTTAAAGCTTATAAAGGCTAAGATCTTGAAATTCAAAAAATGAATGGTCTATATTCGTTTTTGGAGGGGACTCATTTTGACCATATCTAGTGTTCAAATTGACCCATATCTAGTGTTCAAAATTGGGATTCATACAAATACCACAAGCATGGTTTTCTAGAAGTATCGTTGCATTATACTATGATACAACTATTGCATTAGATTATTATATATATATATATATAGGAAAAGATGAGATTAGCCCACTAGCTCATCTGAACATATGAGGGCAACGTCCCCGATTGAATATGGGCCGATCTGACAATTACATATGTCTAGTAGTATTTGAATTTTAGTTTTTTTGTTTACAAATTCAAATCACTTGAAATTTTAGATGTGTGTTCATAAAAAATAGGTGAATCTCGAAAAATATCAAAAATATAATTTACATGAAATAATTTGACCAAAATACCTCAAAAACTTTTCGAGGGTATTTTGGTCCCTTTTTTCTTGAATAATTTTTTTTATAGTTTTTATTAAGTGCGCCTTGATGAGAAGAACACACGCTTAAAATTTCAAGTGTTTTGAATTTGTAAAAAAGAAGTTAAAATTCAAACACAAAATGAGGTTGTGATTGTCAGATCGGCCCAAATTCAGTCTGAACCGTTGGGCTCATATGTTCATATGAGTTAGTGGGCTAATTCCAGCTTTTTCCTATATATATATATATATATATATATATATATATATATAAGAAAAGTCTTCCTTACAGCTATAGGCGAAAATGAATAGTGATTTCGCCTACCCTCATCACCGCCCAAGTTTCATCGCGCGGTCACGATTATTCAGTAGTATTTTATTTTTTATTTTTATTTTATAAATCGAAATGATCTGAAATTTGAAGGTATGTACATCATACTGAGGCTCATCTAATAAAAATATAAAAAAAATTATCAGTGAAAACATTTGACCAAAATATCCCCAAAATTTTTTGGGGGTATTTTAGTCAATTTTTTAAATGTAAAATATTTGTTTTATTTGTTTCAAAGATTCCCCTATTTTTTATGAATGCACGTTCCAAATTTCAGGTCATTACGATTTGTAGAAACAAAATGAAAAATGAAATACTACTGTATAATCGTGACTCTGCGATGAACTTTAGACGATGAATGGGGTAGGCGAAATCACTGTTCATTTTCGCTTATAGGCGTTGCCCAGTGTTTTCCACGCACACGCCAGGATATGATTGAGGAGCTTGTAGGGAGGTCCAGTTCCCGGATCCTAGTACAGGGTCACACATCATGCGGTGACCTACAATTCTGGACATTCGTGACCGTCCTTTTGCTCGAGATCAATTGCTGTACACTGTGAATAGAAACATGTAATGGCTATAATTAGCAATCATAAAAATAGTGCCATAGGGAGCAAGAGCCTCAGGTTTCTTCTTCAACAAAAGAGTCACTAAACGGTCCTTTACAGCGATTTAAAATGGGTACCAACCTGATTCGCTGGGCATCCAATTCTGATTCTCAAGGTCTAACTTGGGTGATTCCCAAGTCAGATCCAACTATAGACAAAGTCAGTTATAAAACAGAAAAAACAAAAAAAACAAAAAAGAGAGGAGAATTGGGTATTCTAATGCTCAATGAACCGGAATCGGCTACCTACTAATCCTAATCTAATTCTGGTGATTCCTAATCAGATCATCAATACGTGAGTAGCTGGTCCTTCATGATCATGAGGTTGACTATCTTGAGCTTTTGAACTATATTGGGATATTGGCTGTTATTAAAAAATCACTAATCTGTTGCAACCGGGTTTGCATCCTGACCTTTAGAGCTCTGATGGTGAGACCAGCGAGGTCAGGCCTCGGTGCTATCCAGGTCTGAGCCAAGCAAGCCCACACAGAGGTCATATGGTGAGACCAGTGAGGTCAGGCCTCGGTGCTATCCAGGTCTGAGCCAAGCAAGCCCACACAGAGGTCATAGTGATTGTGTGGTTGCATGGGTGTCTACATGGTGTGCACCGGCATTGGTAGGTATCATTGTATATATGCATGTTTATTATCTTCGACAAGGATTTCTTCACCCCTAGGCAATGGACTCCAGCTATTGTAAACCCAATAGTTTTCAAATCAAGAGTCCTATGCCATTTCTTTTCTAGGAACTGGCCTTTATCTATGAGGAAATCACTGCTCTTTAGCTTGGAACCATCGCAACTGGCAAATACATTGCATGGTGTGGTTTAATAACTAAACAACTTTTTGATAGAAGGCAAAACACCTAATATGCACCCTCCCACAACGGCCTCGATTCCTCCTCCCATGAAAGGTAAAGGACGAGAAGCCATTGAGGGAGAGTGAAGATTAGGTGCCCTGAAAATATGTGCTTGTGCTCTCTTCCCATCTGCAAAAACTGGTGAGGCCATGCTATTTATTTATAATGCTATCTATAAAGGGCATAATATCATGCGAGCTCACAAGTCACTGGATATGATAACGAATCGATTCTCATTGCTTGCCAATTGTCGTGATTCTTTTTCTCAAAATAATAATAAAAACATTTATGAAGCTCGAAATTATTATATATTGACAAATTGATTTTTAAGTCGATGATTCGATCAAAAGGTTTCCTCCAAAATGTAAAGAAGCAATTGCTTCTTAGTTCTTACTAAAAGCAACCTCTTCATTAACTGTTATTAGTAGTAGAGATGACCCAATGCGTAAACGTTTTGTGATACGGCACATTCAAGAGAAGCAAATGGCTTAAAATGGTATCATAAAGAACATTTGCTCAAAGTTACCTGCCCATAAAACAACTGATATCATGCCTGATTTTATAAAGAATATAAAATTTACCTATCTATAAGGCAAGAACATATTATTTTTTTCTTTTAAAAGTAACCAGAGGCTTAGCCCGCCTTTGTTGGGGTAACATGAGTCGTTTTTAAAACAGACTTGACAGAAAGTTTTCTCACTGATATGGATAAGCTCCATATCCACAAGTAGCTTTGGGGCAACTAAAGTTTTTATGGCATATTCCTGATTAAGCGAATATTTTTATTTCGTTTTATTATCTTTCTAAGAAGATATTTGATTTAGGTGATCTTTCTAATATGGAATTATGGATAATATGATTTGGACTTCATATTTGAAGCACTCAATTTTCAAGAAATAAAAAAATTAACATTCTTGTGGATAGTTGCACATGAGATTCAGGATGAAAAAAGCCTTCTGACCCTTCAATGTTTTGATTGAGAGGAATGTCAAGGGGAACTACTTTTGTATTTGCACTTTATTCCAAGGCCCTTAAGTGATCAAGGGGTCAACCTATTTTTCATGTGGAACCCATTATATTATCCAAGAGGCTACCTAATCTCACTTGAAGATACCATGATATCTAATTTTTCTCTTATTTTTTTCAAAAATCAAATAAATGAAAATTGTCCCATTGAAATTTGCAGAAGGATAACACTTTGAGATTTTAAAACTAATCCACATCGCTTAATTAGTGTAAGACTCTTTGCATTCTTTGCACCATCTTCTTTTAAAGTTATATGTATATCAATCAGGATTATCGAAGTCCTTGCTGATCAAACCCACCAAAAAAGAAAAAAGATTGTATACTATAAGACCATTAACCTTAGGTACAAGGAGGTCAAATTACCTATAACCATCCGATATGAAATTTGACAGTTAGGGTGTATCACAAAATTTGAAAAAAACCTTTTGAACTTTGGGCATGGTCAATGGAACAAATACAAGCACCCAATTTTACATCCAGTAGTCAAGATCAATTGTGACCTTCGTATACCAATTGGTACAAGGATGTCACAATCATCTTTAGATGTTAGAAGAAATTTGATGACTTTAGCATATTACAAAGTTCCGTTTTTGTTTTTTGGGGAAACTTTAAGCCCCATCAATAATTTACCTCCAACTTGCGCAGTATCACTTCTAATAGCAAAAGGTGATTGTGAAATGCGATATCCTTATATCAAAGGTAAATAGTTGCTAACCATCCACCATATTAAATGCCATGGTACCTCCCTTCCAATTGAAGATTTGGGTACACATACATATCTAATCATAAAGTACTTCAAAATTGATTGATCAAGAGTACCAACATACGAGCTTCCTCAAAACTTACTTGATTACTGTGAAGACCCCAAAAAAAAAAAAGCGTTGGATAAATGACAAGAATATATTCCTTACAATATCTAGTCAAACAAAATGCTTGTTATGTAATGGCCCCACAGTCCCACACAATACTAATGCTTGTTTTCTTCTTTTTCAAGAGGCATCCAGCCATCCACATAATATCATGTGGAGAGTAGCGTTATAAGTAGCTGAGATGTCTTCACCATTTCTATCCATGCAGATGGGAACAAGGGAAAGAGAGATTTTTCATGGCACCTCTCCTTCACTCTCCTTCAAGGGCTTCGCATCCTTGCCTTCAAAGGAGGATTAGAAGCCCTCGGGGAGCGTGCATGAAAGTTGTTATGCTTGTTATTTATTTACTTTTTGCCTATCTTTGAAAGAGCATGCTATTAGCAGTGTATCAAGTTAACTCTAACTTGAGACTTTAAATCTAAAAGGCAAGATTATTTTTACTCTCTTTCTCTCTCTCTTGTTAATTTAGTGGGGATGACAGGTCCATATCCATTTTTCAAGAGGGAGTTAGCATTATTTTTTAAGAAGGGTGAAAAGAAGGGAGAAGCACTTTGCCAACTGACCTGTTCGCGACCTACACGTGTCTTTTGACTTGGGCCATGCTGGGTCTTTTAGAGTAGGGCTGGCAATGGTTTAGGCGGCCTGGCCTGACCCTAAAATGGTAAGGCCTGGCCCTAAATTGGTAGGGCCTAGGCCACAAATCTTAGCTTGAGGGCCGAGTTAGGGCCAGGGACAGCCCAATTCGGCCCGACCTAGTCCGCTTTTTTTTTAGGAGTGCTGTTTGTATAGAGCCTAAGCTCTAAACAATCACACTAGAGCCTACATTCAAATAGTGTCGAGAAATGTGGTTTCAATACTAGAAATCTTTGTGATAGCCTTACAATATATTTTCATCATTATTTATAAAGTTTAAAACATCAAAAATAGGATAGTTCGATAGATCTATAAAAATCTTGAAAAATCAATTGTCCAAAAATGCGTTACAAAATACATTATTTTCAAAATTTGAAATCCAATTTTCTCTCCCGTCCATATACGTTGATGTTGAGATGATCAATTTAAGGATATTTGAGCATGAAAACAACCTTATCTAATGAAAATTTTGAAGTAAGGTCTAATTTGATTGTTTAGAGCCTCGACTCTATATAAACTTGTCCCCTTTTTTTTTCCAGCCCCAGCAGTGGACGTTGCCCCCCTTATTTGAGAGACAGCAGTTATGGGGCTTGTTTGGTTCATGCATAAGAGTTTGCATATGTAAATCCGTTTTCATATGTAAATAGCTCCGTATGCAATAGTTTTCCAATCTTGTTTTTTCCCATGTTTGGTTTAGCATATTTGGAGTTATTATATACCTAGTTTCTTACGTTTAGTAGTTTTTTCATGTTTAACTATCTCCCAATCTCTCTTTCTCTAAAAAAAAAATGCCATTTTCTCTTTCTAGAAACCCAATCTCTATATCCCTCTCTAAAAACCCAATTTTTCTCTCTCTAAAACCCAATCTCTCTACCCCAATCTCCCTTCTCTCTAAAAATACATTTTATCTCTCTAGAAATCCAATCTCTCTCACTCTAAACCCATTATCTCTCTCTAAAAGTCCAATCTATATTTCTCTCTCTAAAACTTATTATCTTTAGAAACTCAATCACTCTCTACAAACCAAATCTCTTTTTCTCACTCTAAAAATCATTCTCTCTCTAGAAACCCAAACCCTCTTTCTCTCTCTGTAAAAACCCAATCTCTCTCTCTCTCTAAAACCCATTTTCTCTCTAAAAACCCAATCTCTCTTTTTCTCTAAAAATCCAATCTCACTTTCTCTTTCTAAAACACAATCTATATTTCTATCTCTAAAAACCTATTTTTTCTCTCTAAAATTCAATCCTTCTCTAAAAACCCATTTTTTCTCTTTAGAAACCCACCCAATCTCTCTCTCTCTCTCTAAAATTCTATTTTCTCTTTAAAAACCTCTCTTTCTATCTCTAAAAATCCATTTTATCTCTCTAAAAACCTAAAATCCCTTTTTCTCTCTAAAACTCATTTATCTCTTGAAACTCAATCTTTCTCTCTATAAAAACCCATCTCTCTTGTTTTCAAAAAACCATTCTCGCTAAAAACCCAATCTCTCTTTCTCTATCTAAAACCCATTTTCTCTTTAAAAACCAATCTCTCTTTCTCCCTCTAATTGCCTTTCATCTCTCTAAAAACCAATCTCTCTTTCTCTCTCTAAAAGTCTTTCATCTATTTAAAAACCAATCTCTCTTTCTCTCTCTAAAAGTCTTTCATCTATCTAAAAACCAATCTCTCTTTCTCTTTCTAAAAGCCCATTCTCTCTCTAAAAATCCAATATCTCTTTTTTTCTCTAAAAACCCACTATCTCTAGAAACTAGCTCCTGAAAGAGAGAGAGATGACTGATGGAAGAGAGAAAGATGGCAGATGGAAGAGAGAAATATTTTTTTGTTTTTACTTTTATGGTTTCAGCCCCTTGCTATATACTCAAACGAAATATTGTTTCAAGTCCATGTAATGGATCCTTGGGAGCTCACTCTCGACCTTGTGGGGTGGGGATTTCTTTTCACACAATTTGCTCCTTGGGGTGATAAAACCTTTTCCTGTGAGACAAGTTTTTATCGGCTCTACGCATGAACCAAACTGTATGTTTCATAATGAAAACTGTTTCACAATGCAAGTTTTCATACAACCAATGGAGCCCTTAATAGTGGAGGAGAAGCTATTGAAACCTCCTCACAATGGGGCCAAGTCTAAAAAAAAAAAAAAAAATTTAATTAATAATAATAATAATAAAAGATGATTTGCCCAAAAAAAAAAGAAGTCTATTAAAAAAAAGGGGTGAGGTTTGTATAAGGTGTGCTCCAAACTATGTCGAAAATGCAGTTTAGGTACTGCAAAACCTTGCGATGATATGAATTTTTTTTGTTCCCCAAATTATGAAATTTAAAGTTCCAGAAATGGTGACGATTAAACATATCTATAAACGCTTAAAAATCTTGAAAATAGATGGTATAAATAGTATGTTTGAAGACAAACTATTTTTAGGACTAGAAATATCTTTTTTTACATGTCTATGAATCTTGAGGTCGAGATGATCGAATTGAGGGTTTTCTAGCATAGAAACAATCTTCACCAGTGGGCTTTTTAGATATACCTTATGTGTACAGCATAAGGTTGAGACCTTATAAACTTCTTCCTTTAAAAAGATCACTCTCTAGAAAATCACTTTACAATGTAAAAAGAAAATACTAGCATTCCCTCACCCTTAACCCCCTCTTAACTCCAAACCTTAAAACACCAAAAACCTTCTAATGGTGGGTGCTTAACATGAACCCACAACCACAGGTGGACTGGATAAATAGTGGTGGCACCAAATAAGGTCTTAATGTGGCTGGCTGTCTATGCGTTGTGAATTTATCAGGCAAGGTGAGGTAGACGATTTGGGGAGCAAAAGAAGCGAGCAAGGAGATCGACAAAAGGATCAATTGGAGCCCGAATCAATAAGATCCAAGGCTGATCTACGAGTATTTTTGGATTTGAAAAACACTATGTTGTATTTCAAAATAATATAACTTCATATTTTGTTTTACGAAGGTTTTAATAAAATAGAGAGAGTGTGTGGTGGGCTTTGTCCTACCTTGAATAATAGTGGAGCAAGAGTGGTATTTATATGTAAATGCTCTCATGTCTTGTATTTATGGTACAAAGAAAAGAGTGTGGGTGCTTATGCAGTGTATGTACATTTGGAGTTTAGAGTCTGTTTCTCTTAAGAGCACTCTCTGTACATGACTCATTGATTAGTTTTTAAAACATATAACATCAAAGGATCCATGACTCTAATACCATGTTAGAGTCTCAGGTTAGGATCCATGACTCTAATACCATTAGAGTCTCAGGTTAGATAATATTGATTAGTTTTTAAAACATATAACATCAAAGGATCCATGACTCTAATACCATGTTAGAGTCTCAGGTTAGGATCCATGACTCTAATACCATGTTAAAGTCTCAGGTTAGATAATATATTACGTGTGTATATTGCATCCAGAGTATAGGAGTAGTTAATAGCGTCGTGCATATCGGGTTGACCAAGTCTCGCATCCAGAGTGTAGGAGTAGTTAATAGAGTCGTGTATGTCGGGTTGACAAAGTCTTTGTGTAGATTTACGTGGCTTGCATATATATTACGGCGTCCAGAGTGTATGAGTAGTTAATAGAGCCGTGTATATAGGGTTGACCAAGTCTCGCATCCAGTGTATCACATCCAGAGTATAGGAGTAGTTAATAGAGTCGGGTATATCGTGTTGACCAAGTCTCGCATCCAGAGTGTAGGAGTAGTTAGTGTAGGAGTAGTTAATAGAGTCGTGGGTTGACCAAGTCCGGCTAGATTTATGTGGCTTACTTATTTAATGACAAGTAATCTTTCGGGAGGAGAACCTTTTGAACCTAACCAACAAAGACCAGGTTTCCGCCATTAAACATATTTTACTCACTACTCACTAGTTGTTCTTGCTTTATGCTGCATTAGCAAGATAGGTACGTCGAAGAACAAGAATAACTTTACTTACTATGTGCGAAGAACAAAAAAACTCTCATCAGTATGTGAGAAGAACAAGAAGAACTCTCCTCAGTATGTGCCATAATCTCGAGAACATACAACCTTAAAGATCTAGAACATACAACCCCAAAAGATTTTGATACCATGTTAGATTCTTAGGTTTCTCTTAATTTCTCTTAAGAGAACTTTGTATATTATTCATTGATAATATTATATCATGTTAGGATTTTTCTTAAAGATCTGTGGCCCTGGCATGGTATTGAGTCTTAGTTTTTTCTGAAAGATCTATGACTCTAACATGGTTTAGAATCTTAGGTTTCTCTTAAGAGAACTCTCTGTATATTATTCAGTGATAATCTCTAGAACATAGGACCTCAAAAAATCTATGACTCTGATACCATGTTAAATTTTTAGGTTTAATAATGTCTAGAACATACAACCTCAAAAGTCCTAGATTTGATAATCTCTATAGCATACATCCTCAAAAGATCTAGAACATACAACCTCAAAGATTTATAGCTCTTATACCACGTCACAAGATATTGAACCTGCCCTTCCCATACATACTGATTTTAATATATACTTTGCCCTTCCCATACATATTAATTATAGTATATACTTTCCATAGTAACCGAAGAGACAATGTACATTTTCCTTAACATATGTAATCACACCACATAAAATTTTTTATGTGATAGTTGCATTGCATTTGTCATTCCTAGCATACTCGTGTTTAAAAAATCAACAATTCGACCCAGGGGTTTTCTACTCAAAATCACTCGAGTCATACCATAATGGGCGGCTACTACAATCTTATTTTCTCCCCAAATGGGGTTCGACCTAATACACCAATAAATCATATTAAAAAAGGCTTTTTATTATGAAACTACTTAGAGAATGATTCGAAGATCCTAAACCATGCATAAAAACTTTGAACTTTTCAATTTGCATTTCTGTTTTTGTTTTTGTTTTTCAATTTTGTTGCAATTGAGCTAAGTAACTAAACTGGGGGTGGCCAGTTTGACCGAGCTGTCCGATACTTTAAATAACCATGCATTATTTCGATTGAGTGTTAGAAAATTAGTGACTCTTCACATCATAGAGAATTGTTATGGGAACCATGCGACCCAAGCTGCATTGCATTTTTCATTCTTCCGGATAGGAATTAATGCTAACCAATGTCACAAAAATCTGTGAAATAGGAGCCACCTGAGTCACCCGGACGGTTCTAGAAGATCCTGATTAAGGGAAATTGGGACCTTAGACTTGATCCATCCAGTTCATTGTAGCCAAGGAGTTGGCTTTGCATAAGCTGTTCAGTTTTTATTGTTGGCAGAATCAGTTAGAACATTCGACTCCAGCTGTCTTTGTTTTTTTTTTACTTTTCTTTGCCAAAAAGAGAATTTTTGAGGACGAACTTTGGGGCCATCAATGGAATCAGCCCCCAAATTTCGGCCCTAGGACCTTCTTTTAGTGATTTATTAGCTACATAAACTTCTTTAATAAAAGATCGAAAGAATTTTGAGGGTCTAAAACAAGTGTGTGGTTTGTATAGAGCCTACCTTCAAATGGTGTCAAGAAATGTTATTTCAGTACTGGAAATCTTTGTGATAGCCTTCAAATATATTTTCATCTTTATTTATAAAGTTTAAAGCTTAAAAAATATTGTAGATCGATATATCTTTGAAAACTTGAAAATCTTGAAAATTGACGGTCCAAAAATGCATTACAAAATACACTATGTCCGTAACTTGAAATCTATTTTTTTCTCATGTCCATGTATCTTGATGTCGAGATGATCAATTTGATGATATTTAGTTATCAAAACAATATCTTCTAGTAAAAGTTTTGAGGTAGGCTCAAATTTGAATGTTTAGAGCACCGGCTCTATATAAACTTTTCCCTTAAAAGAATTCAATTTCCAATTTTGAGTTTGAAGGAACTTATATGAGCTTCACATCTTGTGATTAAAGAAGATTGGTATAGTTTGGAGATCTAGATCTTGAAATTCAAACTCAATTTAAACGAATGAGTGGTGGTTTTGGATGCCACACCGGGTCCAATTGGGAGAAACTGTAGGAATTATTATAGGTTAACCGGGCACTCAACTAATAACTACGAACTTATTCATACTGGTGGAGTATTTGCAGGAGGTATGATAGAATGTTTACAAATTCAACGATAATTTAGTTCATCCCTCATGTCCACGTCATGAACGTCTCACTTTTCTATACTGTATGGACCAATATGTTATTGGATTTGGTGCTATCCAAAATCACCTACATTAGAAAATCCCATATTATGTGGGATTGTTGGATTTGGTGCTATCCAAAATCACCCACATTAGAAAATCCCATATTATGTAGGATTGAGATATTATCATATTATGTGAGATTGAGATATTCTCATTTATGTGGGATTGAGATTGATATTGATAAATTTCCTAAAAGAAATAGAAATCCAAAAAAATTAGGACTATTGGATATATTTCTATGGTTTTTTATATTTATAGGTAATATCTATAGGAAGTTTCCTATTTTGTGTATATTCTTAATTTATATATATGGGATAAAAATGCAGAGAATTTGTGTGCCAAATTTGGGTCACCATATGAGAATGGTACTTCCTTTGGAGAGAGGGAGGCAGAGCCCTCGAGTATAAGATGTAAGAGATTGGTTTCTTTGTAGGGCATGTTTGATAAGTGGAAGTTTTTAGAAGTAGACGTTAAATGTCCCTCTTCTTTGTTTGATATTACTGTGTGGGAGCTATAAAGTAGAAGGACAACTTTCCATGTAGCTTTTTTTTAGTGTTAAAATTGGTTTCATTTTTGAAAGACCTCTCTTCAGTCTTCCAAAATTTGTGGGAGAGTCCCTTCCACTCCCAAAATTCCATGTGTCAAACACACATGTAGAGAAGCGGTTCACATAGAGATTTTGGGTTATGTCCCCTTTTAGTTAGAGAGATTTTGGGTTATTTTTCCTTTTGGTTAGAGAGATTTTGGGTTATTACCCCTTTTAGTTAGAGAGAAAGTCTGGTTGCTCTCGCTTCTATCTGGTGCCAATAATGGTTGTCACAAGTAAAGAGAAAAAATAGAGAGTGGTTTAACAGGGTTTGCTCGACTGTGTTTTTGTCAAAGTTTGTTCCAAAATCTTTGATGTAACTTTTATTAGTATAGTGAATTTCAGTTTGCCGTACCCCATGGATGTAGTCCTTCTGGGATTTAAATATTCTTGTGTATGAGTGTTTTATGATTTATTTCTCGTAATTTATATACCAAAAATCAATCCATCGAATTAGAGCATCCGCGCACAACATATGTAACTATTGAGAGTCGGGATATCATATATAAAGTGAATATTTCAGAAAAGTGTTTTCTTTTGGTTCATGGATGGAGGCATTCTGGTGATTAATTTGTTTGTAAAAATTTAAGACTTAAAAACTTTAGTCTGTATTACGAGTGGAGGTCCATGTTAAAATGGAAGTGCACTTGTAATTTGTTTGTAAAAATTAAATACTAAAAGCTTTAGTTTGTATCTTGTGTGGATGTCGGTGTTAAAAATGAAAGTTCACTCGCAAATTCATGCTTTCTATGTTCTTTTTCAAAGCGTTCTTTATGTGAAATTTGAGAGCAAGCAGTTTGTTTTCGGCGAAGGTATTCCTACTTCAACACTTTTTTTGCGGTGAGGTTTGTATAAGCCTATAGGGTGTCCATGTTATACTATACAAGTACGACGCACCCCTAAATTTTCACGGCGGATATAGTTCTAGTGCTGGAAATTTTATAATGTCTTGAAAATCCATGTTCAAGCCTAACCACGGAATTCAAAATTTTAAAAATAGTACAGATCAGGAGAATTTATAAACACTTCAAATCTTGAAAATAGACGATCCAGATAACTTTTTACAAGATGAACCATAGTTAGTGGGAGCAGGAGAGGGAATGGCTTTGGAGTCTAGAACGGGAGCGTCGGATCTATGACGGCCCAAAGCTCCAACTCTTGGAGAGTGAGTTCTGGTGAGGTAAAAGTAGTAGAACGAGATCCCATATGAAGGCGGAGATCCTTACTTAATGATAGGGGTGGCAATGGACCTAACCCGGGACCCGCCGGGTAGACCTGCGGGTCCGGGTATGGGTCCAGCATTTGGAATCGACAGGTAGGGTCTGGGTCTATCTCTAGAACCCAAAATAGACGTAGGTCGGGTACGGGTTTTAGTTGAACCGACCTGGAATTATTATATATATATATATATATATATATATATATATATATATATATATATATATATATATATATATATATATATATATATGTGGAAAACACTGAGATTAGCCCATTAGCTCATATGAACATATGAGTCCAATGGCTCATATTGAATCTGGGCCGATCTGACGGTCACAACCTCATTTCGTGTTTGAATTTTAATTGTTTTTCTACAAATCCAAATAACTTGAAATTTTAGGTATCCATTTTTCTCATCAAGGTTCACCTAATAAAAATATTTTAAAATTAATTCACAAAAATTATATTGACCAAAATACCCCTGAAACGTTTTAGAGGTATTTTGGTCAATTTATTTATTATAAAATATTTTTTTGATATTTTTATTAGATTCTTCTATTTTTGAAAAACACATGCCTAAAATTTTAAATTGTTTAGATTTATAAAAAATATTAAATTCAAATACGAAATGAGATTGTGACCGTCTGATCGGTCCAGATTCAATCTGGACAATTGGGCTCATATGAATATATTCACTCTCTCTCTCTTCCAAATCCTATTTCACTTCCTCTCTCTCTCTATTTCTCTTCCCCTACCAAGCCCTGTTTCTCTTCCAAGCTGGATCTTGGCCTTTAGAGTTTCATGCTTTCTTTTTTGGCATCTTGATGCTCGGTGGAAGATCAACAAAAATGGCAAGTTTTTCTTTGATTTTCGTGTTTTTTTTTTGTCCATCTTGATGCTTGCTGGAAGATCAACAAAAAGGACAAGTTTTTATTTGATTTTCTTGCTTTTTTTGCATCTTGATGCTCGGTGGAAGATCAACAACAATGGCAAGTTTTTATTTGATTTTCATGCTTTCTTTTTTTACATCTTGATACATGGTGGAAGATCAACAAAAATGCAAGTTTTTCTTTGATTTTCGTACTTTCTTTTTTTGAATTTTAATGTGGTTTTTTTAGGAACTTTGTCTCCATGAAAGGTAGCTTCCTAAGGCATTAACAAAATTTGGGGGATTTTGTACATAATCATGCATCAAAAGGGGATCTGTGTATTTTATCCTGAGTACAGGTCTAGGTCCAAGTCCCGGTTCCTAATTCATACTCCGGGTACAAGTGTGGGTCGGGGCCTCTTTGGACCCGTCGGATAGGGCTGGGTATGGGTCCATCAAGTGGTATGTCAAGGACTTATCGTATTCCCTGCATGATTGGTCCTGCTCCCATCAAAGAACTCCACTTGTATCAATAACCCAACCCCATTATACATGGATTCATATTCCTACTAAGCACTATACCCTGTTCTCACATAAACGGAATCTCGTTCTGGTTTTTTTCAAGAACTCATTGGTCATTTCTTGATAAGCGTGTACACAAGGATCGTGCTCCCAAATTTTGGGGTTCGAAGACCTTATTTATTTGTGAATGAGATCTACAATCTTCACGAATGTGCACCATGGTTTGTGGGGGACGAGATCCTTTTGTTCATCGAAGCGAGTACCCTATAAAATGAGAGCAAGGTCTCAAAATAAAAAAATCACGTTCTGACCAAGATCCCGATTATGGAACGTCGGAGTTGGATTTTGGAGCCAGAGCACCACCCTATTGGGGTGCTCCTGGTAATTATGAGATGAACTACTTTTAGGACTTGAAATTATTTTTTTCTTTGTATCCCTGCATCTCAAAGTTGAGATGATCAATTGGAAGGTTTTTCAACTTTGAAAACACTCTTTTTTACTGGATTTTAAAGGTGCACCTTACTTCTATAAGATACGGTTGCAACCCTATATAAACTTTTTCTTTGTCAAAAGTTTGGCGGATTTTGCAAGTTTAATTTTTGAATTATTTGCTTCCACAACATTTTAGAGGATTCAGAAACTGGGGTTTGGCTTTGGATTTTGGCTAATCTCAATTAAGCAAAGCACACTATAAGTTGTCTTAAACTCCAAATTGATCTCAATAAAATTTTGAAAACTTACAAAACATTGTAATTTTATTCTCAATTTCTAAACCGTCCTAGACTACAAATTGAATTAAATGCAATTTCTAAACTATCCTAGACTGTCTATTTTCAAGATTTTGATATATTTATAGATCTTATTTGATTTTAACTATTTTTTGGAGTTTAAAATTTTATAATTAGATATGAAAATAGATTTTTAGATAATCCTAAGAAATTTTTACACCAAAATTATATGTTATGATAAAATTTGGAGGTGCGCCTTAATTGGATTGCTTAAGATTACAACTTTATATAAATCACATTGTTCTATAAAAAATATAAGTTGATTTGTAATTGCTACCAAACAAGAGGTAAGTACTATGAGTTACTTACGATGTAAATGTCATTTTCTAAATTTATATTCTCTTTCCGTTTAGAGTAAGATAGATTTACGATAGTGACAGAGTTTTGGGTAAAGAAAAGTTTAATTAAGTTTTTAATAGAAAATCATCTCTGTACTTTTTAATTTTAAGTTTCATATCTTTATAGACCAAAGGTTTTAAAACATATCTTGGAGCATAGAAATCTCGGGTTTTATATTTTCTAATCCCCTAGACTAACTTTATCCACTTTAATCCTATTTTTTTAACCCAAACAAATCAAAAAAATACAACCCTTTCTAAACCCTATCAACTCTCTCTTCACGTAATTCCTCTAATTTCTCTCTACCCCGTGACTCTTTCCAACCCCTTCTCTTTCTTCGTATTTCCCCAACTCAATTGTTTGTCTTTGTCTCTCACTCTCTCTCTGCCCATTAACTTCTCCATGAAGATAGAGTGGGTGGGGTTTAGAAAGAGTTATCTTTCTACGATTTGTTTGTGTTAAAAAAATAGGACGAAAGTATGTAAAGTTAGTCTAGAGGATTATAAGATATAAAAACTAAGATTTTTATACCCCAAGATATATTTTGAAACTTTGGGTCTATAGAGGTATAAAACTTAAAAATAAGGGGTACGAAGATATTTTTCCTTTTTACTTTTTAGCATTGTCAATGGAAAATTACAAAAAAAAACCCAAGAATAAACTTCTTATCCAACTTACCCCCAACCAGACTTTTGTCTCACTTTGTACCCCAAAATCTACTCTCCTACCAAATATCCCCCAAATAAAAAAAGGTATTTTATTTTACAAAAATACCCTCTTTCATACATAAAAAATTAATTTTGGCTGCACATTCACGTGGGTTTATGCACAATACAAAAACTATATGGGTTGCCGGACCGCCATGTACCAATTGTCGAACCCCATCAAACTAAAAAAGTGTCGGACTGCCTTCATTATCAGCCGGACTGCGTATAGATATGCCGAACCGCCTTCATTATTCGCCGGACTGCATATAGATCTATCGGACTGCATATATAGATATGTCGGACCGCGTATATAAAAGTGCCAGACCGCCGTTTAGATATTTCGAACTGCATGTTTGTCCAGGAACATAAGTGCTGGACCGCCATAGGGATCTGTTGGACCACATTTTGTTGAGGAGAAAAGTGCTGGACCGCAATTTACATTTGCCGGACCGCATGTTTATCCAGAAAGAATAGTACTAGACCGCAACGTACATTTGCCAGACCACATGTTTATCGAGAAAGAATAGTGCTGGACCGCCGGTCCGCACTTTTGTCTAGAGGCAAGAGAGGCATGGGTAAAATTCAAGGAAGGATAGTTTAGTCTTTCTTTCCTAGATTTTTTTGGTTGGGGGTATTTGCCAGGAAAGTATATTTTGGGGTAAAAGTGAGAAAAAAAGTTTGCTTCGAGGCAAATTGCATGGGAAGTCTATTCTTGAGCGGTTATTTGTAATTTTCCCTTTATCAAATCACTCTAACGACGATGTTTTTATTACATATTACAAATTGGTTGAACCAGTCCGAGCCACGATTTCAAGGGGACTCATACTAGCTGCACCTTTTCTAAGTTGGCTCAGGCAATTTTGAGTCAGCTAGATGATCCAATAATTCCGAATTGTCTAGGCATTTTAAAAATGGTAGTGGTGAGTCGAACCAGTGACCCAACTATTCCAAGCTAGTTCATCTGACTCGACGATCAAGCAAAATTGTTTTTTGAAAAATATTGCAAGAGCTAAAATTGTAGATTCAAATCATCAAATACTCCAAATTTCTTAAATCATCTTAAATAATATAAAAAAACCTCGTAATTCATATCTTAAATTTCTTTGATAAGGAGTCTACATCTATGGATTGAACAAAGAACAAAATGCCTCTCTAATATGAGATAGAAATAAGTAAAATTCGATCGGGGTGACAAAAAAATTGTGTATCATGTTTGTTTCTAGATACATGTAGCGTGCTTGCGAGTATGGTCCATAGAATCTGAACTTTCCCTTTCCAAAATGGATGGTTATGGATGATAATCCGGTCATCGTCCAAGCAGATTACATACCTATGATAGTTAGTTGGCCATGTACTGAGGCTCCAAGCACCAACTGTAAACCGTTTCGATACATGACATGTATCATATTCATGCCTATGATACACGTACTATGTATCATGGTTCCAATTCTCCCTAAGCATGCATATGTATAGAGCAATTGTGTGAATAGAGCACGTCCATGCTAAGATATGTACAAGTGTTTACTAAGTTTGTGCACATGGTACATATTAACGCCAAATGCATCACTCTCTATGCGTATGCTACACAGTAACATCATGCACATCTCTCCCGGTCTCTCTTCCTCACGCTCGCCATGTCTTACATTTATAGCCCGCCCCTCAAAAAGTAGAACCTGGGACACAAGATGTGGCCCGACAGGCCCAAAGAACTAGTTGGGATGGGCCGGGCTTGGGTTAGGGTCAGCACTGTTCTGTCTCGCTTGGCCATCTTTCTTATCTTTGACACTTCAGCTGCTCCTCAAAAAGTAGGACTTGGGGCATGATGTGTGGCCCGAAGGGCGCAAGAGGTGGTTGGGCTTGGCTTGGACTAGTATGCACGCTTCTGCTCCTCCTAGCCATCTTTCTTATTTTGTCTTTTATTTTTTGATTCTATCTAACCAAGCCTAACCCAGCCCTGATAGGCGAGGCTTAGGTTAGGTCTTCTTCAACTTAGCTTGGGGGACAGACCGACCCTCTAAGGAACAGGACTTGGCTAGGGCAATGGATGCCCAGCACGTTGAACATGGAAGGGAAAACCTAGACTGCCAAAAAAAAAAAAACGTGCGGTTTGTATAGAGCCGAGGCTCTGAAGAATCAAAGTAAAGCGCACCTTCAAATAGGGTGGAGAAATATAGTTTCCATACTGGAAATCTTTGTGATAGCCTTAAAATATATTTTCATCTTTAATTATAAAGTTTAAAGCTTAAAAAATAGTGTAGATCGAGCAGATATCTATGAAAATTAGAAAAATCTTGAAAATTGACGGTCTAAAAATGCGTAACGAGATACACTATTTCCAAAGCTTAAAATCCATTTTTTTTCTCATGTTCATGCATCTTGATGCCAAGATGATCAATTTGAGGATATTTGGGCATCAAAACAACCTCTTTTAGTGGAATTTTTGATGTGGGCTCTAATTTGATTGTTTAGAACCTCGGCTCAATATAAACTTGGGAAATTTGCCAATCCCCAAAATGCCTTTTTTTTTTTATGCACTTTATCCGCCCAACTTTTCCCAGCAATTGCCACAAAAAATCATGTTTCATAGCAAATACCCCTATACAAAAAGTTATTTTTTTTTAGACGAAAAATACCCTTCTTCATATAACAAATTATTTTCAAATCCCAATAAAAAGAAACGCCGGACCGGTCACTTTAGCAATTGGCACAAAAAATCATGTTTCATAACAAATACCCTTATACAAAAAGTTAATTTTTTTGGACGAAAAATACCCTTCTTTTTATGTAACAAATCATTTTCGGATCCCAATAAAAAGAAACGCCCGACCGCTCACTTCAAAAGGCGGGATCGCCACTTCAAAATGTCGGACCGCCATATCAAAACCTCGTATTGCCTCTTCAACCCCCTAAACAAAAAGTTAAATTTATTTTTGACGAAAAATACCCTTCGTTCATGTAACAAATCATTTTCGAATCCCAATAAAAAGAAACGCCGCATTGCTCCATTCAAAAGGCCGAAAATGCCGGATGCCCCTCCAAAATTCCGGACCGCAATATCAAAACCTCGTACTGCCTCTTCAAAATGCCGGACTGCAACTTCAAAACGCCCGACCACCACCATGAAATGAAATGCCGGACTGCCACCACGAAACACCGAACCAGCTATTTCTGTTCAAAATACGTGACCGCCCTCTCCAAAGAAAATAATTTGTTGTATGAGGGAAGGATATTTTCTTAAAAAAAAAGTAAAAAATAAAAAATGAGCTATAGGATATTTGCTACAAAAAGTTGAATAGGTAAAACGCGTGAAAAGTCCATTTTAAAGGGTTTTGCAATTTTCCCTATATACTTTTTCCAAAATAAAATGATACTAAAAATACCCTATATTTTAATGCAAATTACTATCTCATTAAAATTCCAAAAATTTCCGCGACCATTTGCTTTGGCGGGTGGTATTTGGTCCACCGTCCAAATATTGTATAAACCACTCAAAGCTGAGTGGTGGCTTTCTCCCTCTCTCTCACTCTCTCTCCTCTTTCTCTCTCTTCAAAACCGGATAAGGAGCACGCTCTGTATTTCTCGGCTTGCCTCTGCAAAATCCTACTTGTTATGTGCTCCATCAAAACCCCAAAAACACCGCAGCTTTTCGAATTCGTAAAATCCCATTCTGTGGGTTTTGAGCCATTGAAGGCTGCATGAGTAGTTGCAGGCCAGCTACCCCACCTTGTAAACCAAGGTTTTTGAAGCATCAATGGGGTTGGATATTCTTCTCTCTCACCCCTCTGCCCCTTATTTCTCTCGCCACCTTCCTCTCTCTAACCCTCGTCCCACTTGCTGCCTCCATTCTCGGCTTCGGCTTAGGCTTAGACCATCATCACAATTTTCAACACTACCTTGTTTCAGGTAAATGGAATCATCTATCATTTTGAACTATTGATATTTATTAGTTTGCTTCTGGAAGTTCAGAAATTGTATCTTCATTTTTGGTACCTTTTCATTAGGTATTTCGTCTCTGGTTGATTTAGGGTTAGTTCATTTTCTTTTTGTTTTGGGTGGAGGTATTTAATGGTGGAATTGTTGGGATAGAGTTTAAGAGTGTCTTCATTTGTTAAGCAATATGATATGAGAATGAGCTTCGGTGGTGTTTATAAATTATCATTCATTATTCTGGTTAGTTCTTTTTCTTTTCTTTTTTTTACCCAAGTTGTTCTGGTTAATTCTTTTTTGTTCTTGGGTGGAGCCATTTCGCCCTTTTTCTTGTAATTGGAACCATTTTTCCCTTTTTGGGTTGAAATTTGAGATTTCCATCAGTTGTGTGAATTATTGAATATGAGTTCAGCACAAAAAAAAAAAGGCCTTGGACATTGTTGAATGAAGAATGTTAGTCTAATTTCGTTATGTCCCCGAGTGATGGAAAGAGACTTTGTTCCTTTTTGGTCTTTCTTTCTCTCTTTTTGATGATTTGTGCTATGAAAAGTGATTCTTGTAAGGAAATTATGATGTGGGGGTGCCATAGACCCTTTGAATCTCAATTATTAATAAAAACTCGAGGTAGTGTCAGCTTGGTGTTTTTTTAGCAACTTATTTGGTTGATTTTAACATTCTTTTGGATTTGCCTCAGTCCTAAGTCAATGCCTTTTAAGACAATTCTTTTTATTGAACCATTTCATCTGCTACAACAGTTCTCTTTCTTCTCTAAAAAATACATATATATTCTTGTCCCTATGGAAGCTAATTTACTGTTTTAGCTTTCCAGAGGTGTGATATATGATACTGCTCTCAGACTCCCTTCTGTGTTAACTAATCTTTGTGGAGCTTTATTTTCGATCTCAAAATTTGAAATTTATTAGGTACTGTCTGTAATGCAAGATCGAACTTTTGGATTGGCAAATACACTAATTGACTTCATGCTCTTTGTTTTTTCTTCTAGGATAAATTATTATAGTTTGAAATGTTACTTGAATGCCGATGTAGAAATAAACAACATTGCTACAGAGGATGATATCACTGAGAATCTTCCATCTATTCCATCTGGATGCTCCATTCCTGTCGTGCATCTCGATACAGAGCTGCTTGAAAATGAATCTTTGCAACTTCTCAATAAAGATTCCTATGTAAATAGTCTTTGGACAGCTTTGCCGGTAAGAGTTGGAAATTGTTGAGCTTTGGTACGCACTCGGTCATCAATATTCATTGAATATATATATATATAGATATATATATATATATATATATATATATGTACCTCAAGGATTTCACTTTGTGACTTTGTGTTGCATATTATGGCTCTATGCTGCCTCGTTCTCCCTCATATTCTGTTAATACAATTACTAATAACAGTTATCTTGTGATTTATTATTATGAGGAATTATACTATAATATGGTTCAAGTCCACTAAGGTCATCAACGTCCAATCAAATGACGGACGGTGGTGGAAGGTGTGGGACCCACCATTATGGTCATGTTTTGTTTTGAGAGGCCCCACTCTCTCCGTAATTGTCCATCATTTTACTGGATGGTGACAATCCCAGTTGGTTTTCAATATTCAGTTGATTCTAGTATACTTCAATATTATATCTGAGCTTTTATCAATTTGGTAGTAAGTTTCCATTATCGACTTTTCAGGTTCTTACGAAAGAGGAACAGGATGCTCTTGATGCAACTCCTGCCCATCCTGCTGGCTTGTATGGTGAGTTATATCGATCAATGAACATCTTCCCAACATGTAGTAGAGTTTTATTGCTTCTTCCTCTGTAACTGAATTGTTAGCCCATAGGGAGATGGGATTTGGAGTGAAAATTACTGAAGATAACTATTGAACTTTAAAATGTTACATTGGAGGCTTTAGTACCATATTTGACTTTGAGCTAGTAGTATTTGGAAAATGATGACATGTACCCTCATTTCTGCTTAAATGTTAGACAGAGAGTTTTTTTCCTCTGTTGTGGTACTTTGCCAATAGTTTCTGATTTCCTCGCCTGAATTAATCTTGATGTCAGCTTTGTATGCCAGTTTTCTAGCGGGCAATTTGGTGGAACAGATATGGAACTTTGCTTGGCCCTCTACCGTCGCACTCTTACATCCAAGCCTTTTGCCCGTGGCGGTTGTAAGTTTCTTCACAAAGGTACGTAACGAGTCTGTTGTCTTCATATTGGTTTTTATGAGACTAGTTTGAATCCTTGGATTTTGAAAGGCTCTTTTCTGGGGCTTTTCTGGCTTTCTCGTAAAAACATTGTAAGATGTCTAGGTGAATGGCCTAAAGTCTTTGTTTCCATCAAATTTATGCCAATATTGGATATACTTGACCAATTCTGGTGATATATAGAAAACTTATTCTAGTTTTCAGATGTTTTTTGCTCTATCTTTTAGAACATAGTCCTGGGACAGAAACCAAATTAAATTAAATGAAGTTTAGTCTATGAATCATTAGATAAACTTGTATCGTGGCATCTTGAGGGAGTTTATTTGTTTGTATATGCCATAGGTTGAATGAATGGAAATAACTAAGAAAAAAAAATGAAATGCAGCTTGCAATATTTGTTGGAGGCCCCTTGGTTGGCAATTTCATGGATTCCTTTCCTAGATTACTTGCATTCAATTATTTGAGTTTATTGCAGGTAAGGCTCACAACCTTACGGTATTTAAAACAAGCTATTTTTCCATGCCCTTTCATTTGGCACACAACTAGTTTAATAAGGTGTCTAGAGAAAGAAGGATAAACTAGTTGAAATGGTTTTATCAATTTTCTAGCTGGGTAATTTTTGACATACATATGGTGGGGAGCTTTTTGATGCCTATGTTGCTGTCAGACAGCTGCTCAATTGTTATCAGCAGCCATGATCATTTATGCCCTCAATACTGCCATGCTTGTCCCCTCTGCAACATCTTTACTTTTGCAACCTTGGTTCATTGTACTGGTATTAGCAGGCGCTATCGAGAGGCTTACTGGTCTCGCAACTGGGATAGCCTTTGAACGAGATTGGGTGGTACTGGTAATTGAATTTTTCACTGTTCTTGTTTGTTTTCTAAAGGAATTAATTTTCTTCTATGTTCTAAATTTTGTTATGTGTATTATATTGCAGTTGGCGGGAACAAATAGGCCAATTGCTTTGGCCCAAGCAAACGCAATGCTCAGTCGAATTGATCTTCTTTGTGAGGTAAAGGTCAATTGCACCCTGGACTTTATACGTGCAAAGATATATATATATATAAAGCTGGGATTAGCCCAATAGCTCATATGAACATATGAGCCCAACGACCCATATTGAATCTGGACCGATCTGACGATCACGGATGTCCAGTACTTGGTATTTTTTTTTTTTGTTATAAATCCAAATTACTTGAAATTTTAGGTGTGTGTTCTTCTCATCAAGACGCACTTAATAAAAATATAAAAATATTATTTGTAAAAAATAAAATGACCAAAATACCCCTGAACTTTTTTTGGGGGTACTTTGGTCAATTTATTTCATGTAAAATATTTTTTTGATATTTTTTTAAGGTTCACCTATTTTTGATAAACACACGCTTAAAATTTCAAGTGATTTAGATTTGTAGAAAATAAAATAAAATGCAAATAGTATCGGACATCCATGATCGTTAGATCGGCTCAGATTCAATCTTGGCCGATCTGACAGTCACGACCTCATTTTATATTTTAATTTTAATTTGTTTTCTACAAATCCAAATAACTAGAAATTTTAGGTGTTCTTCTCATCAAGGTGCACCTAATAAAAATATTAAAAAAATAATTTGCAAAGAATAAATTTACCAAAATATCTTCAAAACTTTTCAGGGGTATTTTGATCGATTTATTTATTGCAAATGTTTTTTTAACATTTTTATTAGATTTTCCTATTTTTAAAGAATACGTGCCTAAAATTTCAAGTGATTTGGATTTTTATAAAAAAAATTAAAATTAAAATACGAAATGAGGTCGTGATCTGATCAGCCCAGATTCAATCTGGGCTGTTGGGCTCATATGTAGATATGAGCTAGTGGGCTAACCTCAGTATTTTCCATATATGTATATATAGGAAGCATCTACACAACACCTATGGGGCGAAAATGAACACTGTTTTCGCCCTTAGGCTCATCACTGTCCAAAATAATTGGACGGCATGCATTTTTGAATGCCACAGACATGCTAGGTCTGTGGCAGTTAAAAAATCAGGCGGAATGCCGTCCGTTGCGGGTCCGTTCAATAAACCGCCTCATAGGCATTTTTTAGGGTTTTCCAGATATATATATAATTTTTGGAATTTGCACACTGCATGACGCCATGATCAGTGATATTTATAATTAGTTATTAAATTTTGTTGTATAGCTAATCTGTGAGATCCTTTTTTACGCTTGTGTAATGCTGTTCATCATGCTCGCAGATTGCCGGAGCTGCTATCTTTGGTGTACTTCTGTCCAAGTATGACACAATTACATGCCTAAAGCTTGCTGCTGGTCTTATGATATTAACACTGCCTGTTCTGGTAATGAATTATTTTCTTCACCACTTAGTTAAACAAGGGAGAATATACTCTGGTCCAGTAGACTATGAAACAAATGGTCTAGTGGGATTTGTGTTCATGATCGCCCAGTGAAATGATGGAAGGTGCTGGAGACAGGGGACTCACAACTGGCATCATGTCATATTCTTGTAGGTCACTTCCATCACTCCCATCATTTTATCAAATGGTTATGACCCCAAAGGGCCATGGTTTTCTATAGTTGTTGGACTACAGAATACTTTCCTGTCAAACAAAAGCAGAATAGTTTGTCCCTTATTTTCTTTGATTAGTTAGGGTAATGGATGTTTCTTTTTCTTGTGTAGTTGCTTCTTGTCTGGGTAACTAACAGGCTCTCAAAGGGAGTACTCAGTCGCCCCAAGTTCCCTTGTACCTGTGGCAAATTGTGCAGACCAATGGATTTTCCTGCTGCTGGAAATCTAGGTGAAACTGCTGTTCTACCTATTATATCTATTCTCCTTAGGTATGTATTTTCTGTTGTTGATTTCATTGGGTATGTTGCGGAATTTTATGCTGTTCTTTTCTGAATTGTATAGTGGAAAGGGTTATGGATTCCATCAAGCATGGATGGTTTGAATATAGGCAGCAGCCTGTTCTCCCTGCAAGCCTTGCATATGTGTTACTTTACTTCAACGTTGTTCTTGCACCGGGGGGCCTGATGACTTCATTCTTAACGCAGCAGGGTGAGTTTAGTTCTTTGCTACCTGATACGAATTTTCCATTATAATGCTGTTGGTATGTAAACTGTTAGATCTCTAATGTTGTATTTATCTGGAGTATATAAACTTCTAGCCTTATTTGAATGATCATTGGACCTGAACTTTTGGAATTAAAAAGTATCCTTGTCTTTCTGAGATTGATTAATAATTCCCTGTTGTTTTAGAATTGTTTAACATTAAAAAATTTCCCTGTTCTTTTGGAATTGTTTAACATTAAAAAGTTTATTTATGATTGGTAACCATTAAAATATAAACTTCAAAAAAATCAGTGCATGTTTTATTTATACTCTAGTGGTTTACATACCTGAGTTGAAGTAACTTAGTCCGTAGGGGGAGCTCATTTTGCAATTTGTCAAATTGGCAACTATGTTCAATATTACAGGTATTTCTTAATGGGTGCACACCCTAATGTGGGGCATACCGCCTGTCAAAAAGGAAAATCTGTTTAGTTTCCTATCTTCTCATAGTGTTCTGGGAATTCAATTCTGATGGGCAACAGATATGCATTCCGTGAAAATATGGCAGACTTAATTATGTGGATTTCTCGGGTTAATAGTTAGTCACTCTTTTCTGCAGCTGACATGGTGATCATTTGGAGCTAGATAAATGTTACAGAGGTTTTCTTTTTTATCTGAACTCAGTTATCTGAAGTTTTGATGGAAGAATGCATTTCTATATTCGTAATTTCATCAGGTCTAAATCCATCAATTATTGGTGGATTCAGTAGTATGTGTGCATTCATGGGTGTGGCTGCAACTTTCATATCTGCTGGCCTGGTCAAACGGCTTGGCATTCTCAAGGTCTGAAGTCTCTTCAACCATTGATTGATTTCCTTTTCCTCATGTTTATACTTTAATCCTTGTAATCCCTTGATTATTACAGGCTGGAGCAGCGGGATTAATATTCCAGGCCTCACTTCTCACTGTAGCAGTTGCTGTGTATTGGAGCGGTTCTCTTTCTCACCAGAAACCCTTGCTTTTCTTTTTGTGTTTAATAGTAAGCAAACCCCTCCTCTTACTCAATGGTTCATGGTTCATTTCAGTTTAAACCCTTGCTTTTCTTATTTTCTTTGCAAAGTGAGCTCTGCTTTTTTCCCTGTATTTAATAGTAAGCTCTCTCTCTCTCTCTCTCTCTCTCTCTCCTCTGACCCACACCTGCCAGAAAAAACCCCCTGCTTCCTATGTCTAGTAGTATGCACTACTAATTCCTCCTCATAGTCCTGAAAGGTCTTGGGGTCTTGGGGTACCCCTTTCTGTGTCTCTGTGAAACACAAACTAGCTCTCTTTCTCCTCAGAAACCCTTCTTTTCTTTTTTCTTTTATTTAGTAGTAAGCAATCTCTCCTTCTCCCTCTCTCACACGCATTTTTCTCAACTATTGCAGGTGTTGTCTCGGTTGGGTCATATGTCATATGATGTTGTTGGCTCACAGATACTTCAGACTGGGATTCCGGCATCGAAAGCAAACCTAATTGGAACGACCGAGGTTTCCATAGCAAGCTTTGCAGAGTTTGTAATGCTAGGGGTTGCCATTATAGCAAATGATGTCTCTCATTTTGGGTTTCTTGCGATGCTGTCTGTTGCCTCGGTGGTAGGGGCTGCATGCATGTTTTGTAGATGGTTGGCCAATCCAACAGATGAGCAAAGAAAGCTGTTCTCCTTGTTTTGATCTTCTAGGTAAGTTTTGTTTAATACTGGCCTCACTTGTGTAATTTTGGGAAACCATTTACACTATCTTTTCAAAATTGCATTCAGAATTTTATCTCCGATCCTTCTGTATGAGACATATATATATTTTAAATCTTAGAGTTTTGAACTTCTGGTTTGAAAATCATTTACGTTTGATCAAACGCGTTGTTCTTCTTGATAGCTCTCTCTCTCTCTCTCTCTCTCTCTTGTTTTGCAACCATTTTTGGTGGCAGCTTGCAAAGGTTGCTTCGAATTGTTATTGCATATATATGCAAGTTCAGAGGGATTTAATTGGTTTCCTCCGATACAGGCACTGGAATGAGCAATACTTTCATGCACCGTCTACAATTGATGTTCCCTCTTCCTACTTGAAAAGTAATTCACGTATTTTTGTGGCCTTCTTTTACTTAGAAGAACTGGATGTACGCCGTGCATTGAACAGATGAACGATATGATAAGAGAAGATATGCAGAGTGCCTCCTTCACTGATTCCCTGGATGTATGCGGTGCATTGAACAGATGAATGATATGATAAGAGAAGATAGGCAGAGTGCCTACTTCACTGATTCCCATCCATATTTGCCATATTGTAAACGTCTTGGATAATTGTGATCAATTTTACATAATGATTTAATTCATTGTTAATTCACAAGTAATAGTGAAATGTTATGGAATTTTTATGTTCATGGGAAAATGTAATTGTATGTTATGGATGAACAATTTGTATCTTAAGGTTAAGTCATAATGAAAAAAAGGGATCATTTTCGATAGTACCATCTCTCTCTTTTCCCCTCCTTTTTTACCAAAAATTTAGTGATAATAGGAGTAGAGACGAGGAAGTAGTTAAGATTGATGGTCAAAAATACCAAAAGTAGTGTATTTTTTATATCATGGGTCAATTTAGGAAAATAGAGAGATTGATGAAGATGTCGTATATAGAATTAAAATTGGGTGAGTGAAATGGAGATATGCAATTGGAATTTTATGTGATCATTGTATTTTAATGAAATTGAATGGCAAGTTTTATAGGACAATTGTGAGACCACCTTTGTTTATAGGGCAAAATGTTGGGCAGTTAAAAAACAACATATTTATAGGATGAGTGTAGTTCTGATGATGATGTTGAGATGGATGAGTGCCAAGACAAAAATGAATATAATTTGAAATAAATAGATTCAGGAGAATTCCAATAGGTGATAAGATGGGAGAAAATAGACTTAGGTGAGTTAGCCACATACAGCGTAGGCCCAATACAACACTTGTTACGAAGTATGAGTTAATTCAAGTAGAAGGCTAATTCAAGTCGAAGGTAAAAAATGATAAGGTTGGAAGTAGTGAGAAAAGATATAAGTATTTATGATGTCATTGAGAATAGAAGATCCAAAATGACATGGTTGGAAGTAGTAAGAAAAAATATAGGCATTTATGACCTCACTGAGAGTATGATCCTTCATAGAGCAGAATGATATACTAGGATTCGTATTGTCGACCTTAAATAGTTGAAAAAAAAATATAATGATAATGATGATGAACTTTTTCTTCTTTGTTGTGCGTTGTGTGGAGCCACACTCACCATGTTGGCAACCGATGGCTTTCCAAGACTAGCCTAGAACAACAAATCTTTGGGACCACGGAAGCAAAATAATCTTACGCATTCCCAGTTAAGAAAAAGAAAATTTCCAAATTGTACTATCTATATATTAGGGAAAATAATATCCGAATATTTAATTTTTGGAGGGTGAGATCTAAGTTACAGAAAACTCAAATTTCAATTTGTTCAGTGATTATTAAGGGCAAACATTTCAATTTGTTCAGTGATTATTAAGGGCAAACATTTCAATTTGTTCAGTGATTATTAAGGGGAAAAGTTTATATAAAACCGAGGTTCTAATATTTGAGCCTATCTCAAAAATTTCACTAGAAGAGGTTGTTTTGATGTTCAAACATCTTCAAATTGATCATCTCGACATCGAGAAATATGGACATGAGAAAAAAATAGATTTCAAGTTTTGGAAATAGTATATTTTGTAATTCATTTTTGGACCGTCACTTTTCAAAATTTTCAAGTTTTCATACCTACACGATTTTTGAAGCTTTAAACGTTATAAATAAATATAAAAACATATTTTAAGACTATCATAAAGATTTTCAATATTAAAACCACATTTTTCCACACTATTTGAAGGTAGGCTCTAATTTGATTGTTTAGAGCCTAGGCCCTATACAAACCACACCCTTATGGAGTGGCTCTCAAATTTTCATAATGAAAAATCCTCCCAAGTGGGTCTTCTAACAGAGGGAGCATGTATACAATATGCTCCCCCAGTAATACAATATAGGCGCTCTTTTTTAAATGTAGATGGCTATCTCAAAGGGAAGCTTACTGCAACACCTCTCTTGGAAAATAGCTAGTTGGGAGGATTATTTTAATTAGAAATTTTGAGATGCATCTAAGTATCATCTTTTTTAAAGACCAGAAGCTGGATTTTGAGTTCTTGGAGATGTATACCTTGTTCCTGGGCAATCTCGAGATATCATTTTTGTTAGGCATCCAGAAAATGAGAATCAATTTTTCTTTCCTCTGTGATACCACATCCCCAAAATTGCCGTCTAAAAAATAAGCAGGTATACTATGCTCCCGTGGGAGCAACTGTCCAGCTGCTCCCTGAGGAAAACTTACTTAAGAAAATTTTTTAATCTAAAATTCTAAGAACCCCCTAAATATCAGTAGATATTATTTTCAAAAGAGAAAATTTGAATTTGAAGTTTTCTAACACTCAGATGACGATTTCTATTCAATCCTGATATGTTACTTTTGTTTTTGCTATTTGTAATTTTCTTTTGTGAGGATAGCCTTAAGATTTGAAGATGTTTATCACATAATCATCAAAGCCTTATCTCAAATATTTGAAGTCGCTTACACGATCTTGTTATGCAATTCTGTACTATCAAAGATTATACCCTCAGTAAGACTATAAATCTTCATATATTTTCTCACTACTTTCATCTATGTCCATTTGAACTTTCCCTTACCCTTTTATATCATTTTACTTGAACCAAATTGCACGTCTTAAACTGGTGTTGTATTGCGGTGTACGGCCTAAAACTCTCCATTCATAGTCATCTTTGATATATCCTAAGATCAATTACAATAACAACAACAATAATGATAATGAGAATAATAATAATAATAATAATAATAATAATAATAATAATAATAATAATAATAATAATAATAATAATAATAATAATAATAATGAGAATAATAATAATAATAATAATAATAATAATAATAATAATAATGATAATGATAATGATAATGATAATGAGAATGAGAATGAGAATGAGAATGAGAATGATAATGAGAATGATAATGATAATAATAATAATAATAATAATAATAATAATAATAATAATAATAATAATAATAATAATAATTTTGTGCTCCAAAATCAGCATGATTTAATGTCTATTGCGATGGACGTCCAATCAGATTCACAATCAAGTTCGAGCTGTGGAGAAGGGCATTTTTTGTGTGTACCTTATTAACTCCAAATAATCCATTTATACCAACAAAAAAACAGAGAGAAATCTTGGAGTGAAATAAATATAAAGGAAAATGGAAGTTCTGGGGTCCACCAATCTCCCCTACTATGTTTGATCCGCAGGTCCAGGTGAACGATTTGGACACGCAGTCCAAAAATTCTTTTCCAATATAAAAATAAATAAAAGAAAAATGCACCAAGCCCCATTAGAAGCATTCTACCTATTGCCACTAGTGCGACTCAAGTTCATATATTATTTTATACTTATTATAAAATTAAACAAAAAAAATTTAGGTAAAAATGTTAAATTGTTCATGTCGCCGTCATCATCATCATCATCACTTTTTTCCAACTATCTGAGACCCGCTACACAAATCTTAGTCTACCATTTTATTCTATCAATGACCATATCCTCAATGAGACCATAAGTCACCATAAATTGCTCATCTCTCATGAGTATTTGATAAATTTCTCTACAAAAAAGAACAGCAATTTGGTAGATTCCACTATTAAGGATGGCTAGACAAGACAGAATATATGTCAATAAAAAAAGCTATCTGCTTGTGATCGCAGCAAGTTCAAGAAATATGATAAAAAAACATGGTGCTCTTCGTTCAGAGAAACAGACTTTCAACGGCAAATTGGCTAATCTATTATCACTTAAAATACAAAATATCAATTATCAAACAGGAGAAATAGGAGATCATATACACATCTCATTGTCAAAATCGAAACACTACCAAATCAAGAGGGAAAGGGAGGCTTTCCGAGATTCAGATGAATTGGAACTGATCCTACAAATGATCAATGGGTGTAAAAGGAACAGATTTAGATTTGCGAACCCAATAACCGACAAATACTGACATGCAAAAGGCCACTACTGATAAGAGTAGAGAGAATGCATTTGCAGCGTCCCAAGAACTACTGGAACCTCGATGAACATTTGTAGAGCCTAGAGATATATCCAAGGGAATCCAATCACAATGAGCAGAATAATGCTGAGACCCACTCCATGGCCTATTGTCCACTGGGTACCAGAATGCGACCGCCATCTTACTCGACTGGCCAATCACAAATTGAACATCCTACATTTCCTAATTGAGTTAATACATGTGATGGAATCTAATATTTGTTTCTTGCCATAAAGATCAATAACAGATGTTCTCTCTCTCTCTCTCTCTCTTGAGCGCAATCAATTCTTTTGCATGAGTTACCTGTTGAAGGTGGTCCATTGTTCTAAGAGGCCTCGAGAATTCAAAATAGTATGCACCATTTTGGTCAGCTGATGCATATGGGCTGTCTTCCTCAACAAAACCTGGAAGATAGTTGCAATGTGGTAGAATCTATAGTTGCAAATGTGGTAGAATCTATCAAAGCAAGTGCAAAAGTACTTCCAAGTTATGCAGTTTTCATGTCAAAAGTTAATCATTACATACAGAACTTGGGCTGATTACCATAGTCTTTTAAGGGAAAAACAATACGAAGGTGCGATTTTTAAGATAAACCATGCTATTTTCCCCTGTTCTTTCTTCTCCTTGCTGCAGTACCTATAAATTCCAAGGTTAGACTACCTGGACCAAGCCATAAAGCTCCAGACAGAAGGATCAAGTTTCTCCCCGTGCAGGTCCCCAATTCCAGAGGGACTTAAAAGAAGGTAATACCGTTCAACAGTAAGGGTGAAAAGAGAATTTTCATCATTGTCAAATGCGTTTTTCTATCTTTGAAGCTAGCAGGACACAAGGAATGTAAGTTCCTTTCAAAGTTTTAGATCTCATCTCTCAAACAGAAAAAGAATAAATTTTTTAGCATTCTTACAACAATTCTTTTCTTTTGTTTTATTGATGTAATAAATAAACTAATTCACCACAAACTATGGAACATAACAATCTCCACAAATCTCAATGAGACATACTAGGGGACCCAGGGTGATGTCCATATAACAACATTGACTAAAATATCTGATTCCCTATAAGTCTGTTTATACACATTGGTCGAAAACCATAAAGCATAATAGCAAATGCATGCCATACAACAATCTTGCGTTATATGGCACAAAACAGGGCCGCCCACCACCATAAACCTTCTGTTTCCGATGATAGATGGTGGAGATTAACTAGGCACAGTTTCCAACAGATAAATATTCACCTGGGTAGGGTTGATCTCAACCACCCATAATACGTGAACAAACAGTGGATTTCAGTGCACCACATGCCGAACACCAATGGTGCATAGTGGGCTTCCCCAAAAATAAAATACGCAGGGAAGGTTCTTAGTGCGCAAAATAAAAGATGATGTTTACAAAATGCAACGGGGTACAGGAAATATTTCAAGACAATAAAACATAAACACGTACCAGAGTGGATATTAAGACTATCATGCCACCATGCTCCCTTCCAGTCGTTCTGTGCACTAGAATCATTTCCTATACAAAGAATAAATAATTATCAATTATAGTTGGAAAAGAATCTCAATTATGCTGTCATTTTCCACTTTCTCATCCAGCAAACCAGTGTTTCTTGTATCTATTAGCATTACACTTAATAAAGAATACATTTCATTAATAAAGAAAGAAATGGCAATACACAATTTCTGGACTTAAAAACAAAAGAGCCTCATGCTTGCAACAATCGTGGGATAATCACTGCCTTTCAAACATTTAACTGGATCCATTATTAAAAATTAAGAAAGTAGGGATCAGGACAAATAGAGTCATGGTTAAAAGAAAATGAGAGATTACAAGTTCGAACACAATAGCATCTTGATTCTCTAGACAATCGAAGATGCTTTTATGAAGTTATGCAGAAACTGATGCCCTATGGCTTACTGGAGAAAGATTTCACCTTGTTCATAAGTGATATGGTGATGCAAGAGGAGATTTAATCAATATGATATGCATATATAGCCTTTGACACTGCTGCAAAATTAGTTTCCCATGATGTTATATGTGTTTATCAGGTACGTGACAAAGGCGCAGCACCAGTTTTCAAGTACATGTGCATCAAAGGCTACTCTTCATTGTGGTGTCTATTGTATGACAAGTGTTGAGGTCTCACGTATGGAGGGTAGGAATTTAAATGATGGAGAGAAAAACTTTGTTGAGTGGAGAGGGACAGTGACTGGGCTGGGTCAAGTGAGTAGGGGAGAAGGAAAATGAAAGGAAGGAGAAGAGGGAATGGGGATTAGGGGGCGTTAAGTGGAGCATGCGAAGACAGGGATAGGTAAGGCTCCGCTGAGTCCATGGAGAGTAGACTCCAATAAATTTTTTATGTATATAGATATATCATTTAGCTTTCTCCATTCCAATTCAAAACAGCCATACAAAATGCCATGTTAAATTGTAGATCTTGTCCATTTTCTTTTTCTTGGTGAATATGCACTATCCAAATCTAGACATTCTGACTTTACAGTTATATTTTTCTACTCGAGCAGCAAGTTTCAGGAAAATAGTTCACCATCTAAATAATCAGAATCTACGCTTAAAAGCAAGAGAAACAACTCAATTCGACACAATTGAAAACTCAATCTTCATAATACATATCAATGGTGCATATTGATGGTCTAGTCCTGGAAACATACATGCCACATGCTATTCAAAATTTGTATTTGAATTGTGCACAAAGCCAGAAGGATATGTAACTAGGGAAAAGGTAGCAATTTATAATCATGCCTAAAATTTCACCACCAGCATGTGATAAGAAATATTATCTGTAAAATAACAAAAATTTTGAACAGCAATATTCATACCTGAAGGGCCCTTCCCATCAAGATAACGACAATGTGGGTTCCAAGAATACAAATCAACCAAATGACCAAACCTATTAGAAAGAAAAGAGTTTCAAGAAGATATAAATGCGCATACAAAAAAAAAAAGAAAAAAGAAAAAAGTAAAAAAGAAAACAAGAGAGGAATAAAGAAAAAGATTTTCAAGAAGCTATATTATACAGAAACACACGACGCAATTGCTATAGCAAATTCTAAAAGAAATATATTATAATACCTGTCACCCCCATTTCCATCAGTGTTATCTATAGTATTGCCACCATAGAGCCGTCCTGGAACTGCAGTTCCAATAGCGAAGTGCATAATATCAACTTCATGGCCCCGACAAGTTGTTTTGTTGCATGTCTTTACTGATTCTTTGCATGCACCCATCTGGTGGGACAATGCCTCTCTCAGTTCTTGGTCCAAAACAACATTACTTATAAAATATCAACAAATTTAAGATACACAAATTTTGGGGGGAAAGTAGTCATGCAAACATGAACCTTACAAGGTGGATATGAACCCACAATCTTCAAAAGGCATCATCAATTGCATAAAAAGAACATAATAAGGTGGATATGATGACGGATTTGTACAAGATACAATAAATTTTGTACCAATAGGGTGTACGAATAGGGCTAAATCAAATAACAAAATCTACGAAACATGAGTCCGTCTCTCAAATCTTCAAGGAGATGTCACTTGTTTTTCTCAATCATACAGTAAAAATAGTACAAAAAAATATGCAAACAATTGTTTTTAAAAATACTTACATTGTGATATGTGGCATGCTCCCCAACTTGGAACATGAGAGCAACAGAAGGGCATCTACTATGGTCTCTGCATCAGACTCAGATAAGAATAATTCAATACTGTTACTCCTTGTTTTAATAATTCTACAATACCTAACTGGAATCAAAATTCTCTTTATTTAAATTGAATTTCTGGTTGAACCAAATCTACATGGACCACCCCCCACATAAATCTAAATCAACCAAGAAAAACATAGTAAAAATAAAGAGAAAAAAGGGAGAATGATATACAAAATTCCGCGAAATTCGAAATGTTGAAATGAAAGAATTCCTGATTCACTTACCCGTTCACATAAGCATACTTCCCATTGACTTGGAGTAGAAAGAAAACATCGCTCCCATCATGTAAGGCCTGAAAAAAAACTAAAAATCAGAAAAACAAAAAACAACAATCATCATGGAGAAAAAAAGTACAAAATACAGATCACAATCAGTGAAGACAAAAAATAAAATAAACTGAGAACAGAACAACCATCTTAACAATGAGAGAGAAAGAGAGAGTTGCACAAAAGAAATTCGAGAGAGAGAGAGAGTTGCAGAAAGAAATTACAGAGAAATAGAGTTGCACAAAAGAAACTACAGAGAGAGAGTTGCACAAAAGAAATCACAGAGAAAGAGAGTTGCACAAAAGAAATTACAGAGAGAGATGCGCAAGAGAAATTAATAACCATCTTAAGAATCCTAACGAGAGAAAGGGGTGCACAAAATAGATTCGAGAAAAACAGAAGCAATAAAGTAAACCCAAATAGCCAAAAATCATTCCTCAGATGAGAGAGAAAGCCCTGTAGACAACAGCGAAACCTACAAAATGCCATCAATACAAAGACAACAACCAAGAGGAAACGAATCGAAGTTCTAAAAGAGTCTCTGCACCTTCACAGTGATCCGGCCACCTGGGTATTGATTCTCTTCGTCTGGGTCCAAAGCTGGAAGGAGAGAGAAAGAGAAACCATCAACATTGCTCCAGTCCTCAGGGTGGCCATCTAAGGTGATAGAACCAGGCATATAATCAGCTTGAATTGTTGCATCAGGGAGAGATTCACAGTGAGCAGGTTCTCCATGCTCATTGTGAGCTTCAGCCCACAATAACGCCGAGCAAATTACTGAAATTCCCAACAATAATCGAAGCATCTTTAGAGAGAGATAGAGAGGAGAGAGAGAGAGGGGCTCGGGTCAGCTACTCCTCTCAAAGAGCAGCCATAAACGAAAAATGGCACTCTGTCAAACTCTAGAGATACAAAGTCAATGGAAATAAAATGTAAAAAATTCCCTTGACCATGGAGAGTAGAGAGAGAAAGTAATGGAAATAAATACCTGAAAATTCTAGCGCCGAGAGGCAAGTAGTACAGAGAGAGAGATAAGGAAGTGATAAAACAAACGTGCAGTACAAGAACACAACAAGATTTACTAATCAAATTTGTACTACATCAAAACGGAGCGTGACGAATGAAAGGAAGAAAAGTCAGATGCAATCTCTCCCTCTCATCCGTGAGAGGGCGTGCAACATACTTATGTGGGAGTATACTATATGTTTGCTCCTTCAGGTGAATGACATCTAAAAGATTTAGTTTTCTAGTACAATATTTGGAAAGGAAAAAGTTTATACGAGGTTGAATTACAAAGGCACCTCAAATATCCATAAGAAAAGGTTGTTTTAATATTGAAAAAACCTCCAATTGGTCATCAGCACATCGAGTTGTATGAATATGGCAAAAAAAAAAAACAGATTTTGAGTCTAAAAAATAGTACATCTTACAATACATTATCTGGACCGTGCATTTTCAAGATTTTCATATGTTTATAGATCTACTTGATTTTAACTACTTTTGAAATTTAAAATTTTATAATTAGATATGAAAATATATTTTGAGATAGTCCTAATGATCCTTTTCACCACGATTACATGTTATGATACAATTTGGAGGTGAGCCTTAATTTGATTCTTTACCGTTGCAACCTTATAAAATCCACACCCATTTGGGAATCCACTTTAAAATCACTATTATATAAGTATATTAACAAAGATAAATAATTCTTGAGTTTCTAATACTTCAAAACCAAGATCGGCAGGGAAGGGTCGTTCACCGACAGAATTTGTATTGGATTAGATTGGTGATCCAGATCAGATTTAGATCAATCCAAACCCATGATTTAATTTTTTTTAAATAAATAAATTAAAATTAAAGTTAAAATAAGAGTTTATGGAATAGAGATTTAGAGGGGATCTAACAAAATATTAGATAAGCCAAAAAAAAGGAGGAGCCGGTTTCTATGTGGCCAAGCCTGCATATGTAGAATTATGGGCCTATCAATAAATCTATTTTTGAAATGGATTTTTTGACTTAATTTTTAAGGAGATGTAATCTGTAATATGGAGATCATGAATATGAAAAAATAAGTCAATTTTAAAAACTCGAAATAAGAATTCTCACAAGAAAACATTGGGACCATTAGTTTCTATTGTTTTTAGATGAACCACATATATAGTCATGCGGTCCATAAAATAATTTTCCACCAAAAGAAAAATCATATAAGGGGTTTTGGGAGGACCTAGATTGGAACTCATTCGATCCGAAAACTGGTTCAGTTCCGACTTATTCCCATCCATGTCTGAAACACAAGAGTTTTTAAAACATTGTGACTCACATTGAGGTTTTTAAATGCTTAAATCTAACCGTCTTGAAAGTTGGATAATAAATTTAGGGTTTTGTTAGTCTATACCACTTGTGGTGTAGACCCTTAAAGTGGTCAATATTTTTAAACATTTAGATATCCTTATCCTATAATATAATAACTTTTTATTTAAAGGTATTTTAAGTAATTAGTCATGGATAACTAGAAGTTTCTAACCGAAATACAAACATTTATTAACAATAGTTGACAATGACGTGGCCGATATAGTGTGTGACATCCCCCACAAGATGTATTAATTGTTTTTAACTATTAATAGAATGCCATAACTTTTTTATAAAAATATCCATTTTATTTTTTTAAATGACCAAAAATACCCCTACTTAAAAAACTTTTGTATTACAATTCAAAGGTATTTTAATATTGAACAAATGTTGAGTACTTTAACGGTATACACTACCAAGTGGTGGAACCTAACCAAACCCATAAATTTAAGATTATGACATACTTTTTAAGAGATTGACTCATAATCGTGTAGATTCCGTCTCTCCGTTTCTTTACTGTACAATAAAACCGTTCCGAAAAAAACGATGGCACAAAAATCATGGTTATATATCGCTATGTTACACAATTAAGGGCCAGGATTGCTTGCCGATATTCCGTTACTAACTGTACCGACCAGTTTCTTTCATAGAAAAGGGTTCTCTACTCATGACTTGGAGGTTGAACCATCGTTCACTTTGAATCTTCAACTATTCCGACCTTTCACACAAGCCAAAATCAGTGGGTCCAAAAAGCAATCAAATCTTGCAAAAGCCTCCATTACATCAAGCTCAATCGATGAATGCATATAATCCAAATGTTATATTTTTTTTGGCGCATATAATTTTTTTTGGGTAGATGGAATATAGTCCCATCTATTTACATGTTTCAAACATAGTTATTATTTTTCGAATGCAATAGTGAGAATGAACCTAAACCAATAGTTGAGGATCACATTGTGTTACTACTACAACCTCAGCCCCATTCTCTTACAACCTCATCCCCATCCCCATCCGCTTAGTGTAGAAGCACAGTGCATGCTCACTCCCCGAGGTAAAAGGCTCGTGAGAAATTTTTGGTTGCAAAGCCGGCCACGTGGGTATTTTCATAAAATAAAATTTAGATTTTCAAAATACCTAGATCTGGATGACTAGTGCTCTTTCTTCAATTTTGGGATATTATTTTTTCCTTATGTTTTTTACTTTTGAATGGAAAATTATTTTATTGCATTTTCAAAAATTTGGGCCTAGACAAGAATTAAAATGGCAGGAGGGAGCACAGTCCCATAGCATATTGCTAAATTTTGGGATGCTAAAATTACTCGTGAATGAACGTTTACCCTGATATGCAGTACTTTAGGTCTTAGGGTTGGAAACAGAGCGAGTCAACCTTGTTCTGATTCTAGCCCTAATCCATATAGGACCGGCTTGAGTTGTCCCAAATTGGGGAGGGTGTAGCCCAGACATAGCCGTGGCGACACCCTTAACCCATTCCCAGCCCACACAATTTTAGAGTTTCATCCATCCGACGATGAAGTCCCACGGGAGAATGCATCGTGCTTAGAAAGCACAATCCCTCGTTATCTTTTCAATCGTTTAAGAATGGTTAAGGAGTCGAAAAAGGCCTCTCTCCTCAAATGTAAAAGTAAGTCCTAGGAGATGTACTATCATATAATCATTATTATCAACAAAGCCTTTTTTTAATTATTTAGGGTCGGCTACACAAATTCTAGTCCGTCGTTTTGCTCTATTGAGGGGCATATCCTCAGTGAGGCTATAAGTTCTTATATCTTTTCTCACTACTTCCAACCATGATCTTTTAGTCCTACCTCTTGACCTTTTTGAAACTTCTACTTGGACTAACTCGCACCTCCTAATAGATATTGTACTAGGTCGGCATTGTACATAGCCAATTCACTTAAGTCTACTTTCTCTCATCTATCGCCTAATAGAGCCCCACTTTTGTTTTATCGAATCTATTCATTTTGAAGTCTATCTCTTACTGTTTTGACATTTATCTACCTTAACATTCTCATCTCAGCTACACTCATATATGTTGTTTCGTGATCACTAAGCATTCCACCACATAAAACAAAGTTAATCTTGTAGTTGTCCTATAGAACTTCCCCTTCAACTTCATTGGTATCCCGCGATCATATAAAATTCCGATTGCACACCTTTATTTCACCGACCTAGCTTTAATTATGTGTATGATATCTTCTTCGATCTATCCATTTTATAATCATAATTTACTTTACAAAAAATTAGACTATTTTTTAATTTGCGTGTGTGATCCTTATACAAGGCATGTTACTTTCTCTCAAACTCATAGTTCTAAATTACACATACCCCCTGGACTGTACTTTCGTCCCCTCAATACTCTTAATGTTTGGGAGAAAAATGTATTTTCTTCGATACTTTTTTTAAAAAAACTAAATCAACTATTATTTATTTTTGGGGAAAATTACATATATATCCGTTATATTTTACGTTATTACGGATGTACTGAATAGTTTTCGTTATTACATGTCTGTCCGTTTTTTATCTTTCATAACGTAATTTTTGAAAAAGATGACTTTACCCTTTTTCGGGTGTTCAACATCCGAATTGAAGGGCTTTTCAGATGTTCAACATCCAAAAATAACCGAAAATTCGCAGTCATATTTTTGGATATTGAACATTCGAAATTGGATGTCCAACATCCAAAAATAATTTCAGATGTTGGACATCCGAAAATAGCACATTTTCAAATGTTGAACATCCGAAAATGTGCCAGTGAAAAAAACCTTTTGGAATTTTGCAAGCATATTTTCGGATGTTGAACATCCGTTCATTTCGGATGTTGGACATTCGAAAATAACACATTTTCGAATGTTCTGCAGAATGTGAACGTTAAATTTTCGGGCTATTTTCGAATGTTAAACATCTGAAAAACCCTGCAATTTGGATGTTGAACACCCGAAAAAGGGTAAAATAATCTTTTTTAAAAAATTACGTTATGAAAGGTAAAAATCAGACAGACATGTAATAGTGGAAACTTTTTGATACATCCATAATAACACAAAATATAATGGATGTGTATGTAATTTTCTCGTTATTTTTGCAACCACCCCATAAGGAAGAGAATAAATCTAATTTTCTCTAAAAATTTGAGAGTTTAAATTTTAAAAAGAGAAAAATATCCCAAAAGTTTTTGAGAGAATTATCTCAAATTTCAAGATTTTAGAAAAAAAAATTATTTCAAAAATTACATAGAGATAAACGATCTCAAAGCTTTGAAATAGAGACGATCTTAAGACAAAACTGTTAAAGAGAATAACAGTATCAAGTTTTTAGAGAGAGAATTGTGGGTTTCTATATGTGGGCAGTTTTGACCAAAATAAAGTCATTTTCTTCGTTGAAAAGTGGTAATCAAAGATAAATAGTAATTTAGTTAGTTGTGAGCAAAAGTTTATGTAAAGGCCAAGCCTCAACAATCAGGCACATCTCAAAAATTCATTAGAAGAGATTGTTTCAATGCTCAAAAATCTTCAAAGTGATCATCTCAACCTCAAGATGAATTGACATGAAAAAAAATATATTTCAAGTTTTAGAAATAATGCATCTTTTAATATATTTTTTAAATGTCGATTTTAAAGATTTTCAAATATTCATTGATCTGCTTGACCTATACTATTTTTGAAGCTTTAAATTATATAATTAGATAAGAAAATAATTTTTCAAGGCATCACAAAGATTTTTGATAGTGAAACATCTTTCTGTACTATTTGAATACACGCCTTATGTTGATGGTTTGGAGCCTCGGCCTCATACAAACCCCACCCTTGAAATAATATGGATTATCTACAAAGAAGTGACATTAAAGTTATAATTATTTCCACTCATTATATATGAAATTGGATGGCTGAGGTGAGCCACAAAATCTACACTATTTTTTTTTAAACCTTATCGCTATTTAATAACACTTCCAATTTTTAAATTTAAGGGGCAAGTGGATTGCCTAAATTCCTATTATGTTGACCTCTTTGTTCTCTCTTTTCAATAGTTCTCTCTCTCTCTAAGTCGCCATGCCATTGAAGATGATATTATTTGCCACGTAGTTATATACTCTTGAAATTATATGTTTTTTAAGTCACGGTCATTGATGACCTTAAAATTGGGTCGCTAGTATGCTATCCATCCGCACAAACTGCAAAATAGAATTTCTCAAGTTATTTGACACAATTTAAACCATCCAATTTTTTAACAAAGAACTTTTTGTTCCTTATTCAGAGGGCTTACAAACTGGCATTTGCAATGGATTTTACATCTGATGGCTAAGTATGTTTGTGACTTGTTCTACTAGAACTGAATGATCCTATAATATGCAATCCTTTATATTAAGGAAAACTTGTATATAGGGAGGCTTTAAACAATAAAATTAAAGCCCACGTCAAAAATTTCATTAGAAAAGATTGTTTTGTTGCTCAAATATCTTCAAATTGATCATTTAGACATCTCGATGCATGGACATGAGAAAAACATGGATTTTAAGTATTGAAAATTGTACATCTTGTAACGTATTTTTGAATCGTAAATTTTCAAGATTTTCAAATTTTTATATATCTGCTCAATCTACACTATTTTTTAATAATTAAATTTTATAGTTAAAGATGAAAATATAATTTAAGAGTACCACAAAGATTTTCAATATCGAAACCATATTTCTCGATACTATTTGAAGGTGCGTATTACTTTGATTGTCTAGAGCATTTGACATCCTTGTGCAATGCCATACTAATATTCCTTCTCTTTCACTTATTTGTAGATGTCTCACTTACGTGGGAATACACTCACCCTATTAAAATCTCTATGAGTATTTTTAGGATTCTAAATTTTAGGTTGTAACCCCCTCAAACAAGCAAAAGAAGATTCTAAATTCTGGTTGTAACCTCCTCCACCAAGCAAAAGAAAAAACTTGATACTCTACACTGCCTGAAAAAATAACTCTTGAGATTGAATTGAAGGCTGTTCAAACTTTTTATTGTCAAATTTCAAACTCAAAATTCAATTTTATTTTCTTATTAGTACTCAAATTCTAAAATGGATATCAAGATTTTTGATCGATACATTCCTCTTAATCAACTCTTTTAATTAAGTGAGTCAACATACAGTGTGATCCTGCAAGAGCATACCATATATATATATATATATATATATATATATATATATGTTTATCAGATGATTTATGACGTCAACCATTGAATGTGACACTGGGTTAAGACAAGAAATTGCAGACGTCAGATAAGAGTAAGAAGGCTTCCTGTGCCTTGGGAACTGTACGATTTAGTGACGAGAGTATTTCTATACGAGTTCGTAAATTACGATCTTACGTTAAAATACCTTTTTAGGAGGATTTTTTTTTTCTAAAATTTTGACAACCACCTCATAATCATTAGATGTATTTTTAAAGGGATTGTATAGAATGAGACTATTTACTTTTCATATACGGTGGTCACAATTCTTTACAACCAGTTGATGTGAAATTTGATAGCTTGGATGTGTCATAAAGTTTGAAAAATTTTCTTTTGAAATTTGAGCTTGATCAATTGAATAATTGCAACCACACAATTTCACATCCAGTGATCAAGATTAATGTGACTACCTTATATCAAAGGTAAATGGTCTCATTATATACAATCCCATTTTCAAAATGGGATTTTCAAAATGGGATTGTATATAATGAGACCATTTATCTTTGGTTTAGGGAGGCCACAATTACTTACAATCATTCGATGTAAAATCTGATAGCTTAGGTGTGTCACAAAATTCGAGCAAATTTATTTTGAACTTTGAACTTGATCAATGAAATAAATGCAACCACCCAATTTCACATCCAACGGTCAAGATTAATTGTGACCACCTTATACAAAAAGTAAATGGTCTCTTTATATACTTTCCCTTTCAAAATAAAACAATTGAATTTTGAGTTTTTCATATGTAATCTTTTTTAGTGCCTATAGAGAGTTCAATTTAGATTTTTAAAAATTTATTTATGCCAAGTTGGTATATGTGTTGAAGAAGTTGCATCCCCTATATTCAGGTAAAATAACTACGATATTGAGTTTTATTTGAGGGAGTAAATGGATAATATACTCATGCAAACGTATAAAATCTTTTGACTTTCGAAAAAGGTCATTTTGATGTTAGAAACATACGGAGTTATCATTATATGTATAGATAGGAAGAAAAAAAAAGAGATTTCAAATCCTAAAAATAATACATCTTATAGCACATTATCTGGATTGTCCATTTTCAAGATTTTCATGCATCTATAAATCTACTTGATTTGAACTATTTTTAGAGTTAAAATTAGAAATAAAAATAGATTCTCGTACCATCCAAAGCATTTTTTATGAAAATTATATGTCATGGAGTTACACCTTACTTTGATTGTTTAAAGTTGCAACCTTACAAACTACATCATTTCAAAATATGTGGTGACAAAGTTGCATTATGTCTATATCTTAGTAACCTCCCGTATTCATCATCACAGTGCCCTATGACCACCATTAAACTCTCTCTCTCACACACCACCATTTAACTCTCTCCCTCACTGCCATTAAATAAACACTTCCCAGAAGATTCATTGCCATCCTTAGCTACCATTAAACAAACAAATAGTCTTCAAATCCAAGATTTGAACTCAAACCCGACCCATCAGGGTCTAATGAACCCATACCTGGACCTAAGCTGGGTCTACTCATTGGGTCCCTGATAGGTCAGGGTCCATTGCCACCCTAACTCCGCTCTCTCACACAACCCACCGTTTTAACCCTCTTATTACATATCCCTGTTTGGAGAGGGAGAGCATAGTTTGTACACTCGTGTTTTTTTGATAGTTAAGGGGTAGGAATTGAACTTGAGAACAACCACTAAAAAGTCAAATCCAAACCCAATTCCTAAATCTCATGAATTTTGATTAGTTTTCAAAATAATATTGGTTATATTTTCTATTTGTTTTGAATAGTTTGCAAAGTTAAGACGTAACATAAGGGTTTCTATAATTTTTAATTCGAGGGTTAAGCTCGTTTTGGGCCACATATTCGTTTGAAAGTTGAGAACTATGAACTATATGCTTAAATTTGAACTCCATATTCATATTTTGATTGCTCAGTTGTTGAGGGGTTTTCGGTTTTCACCATGAGATTAAGATATTTACGGTGCTAAATGTGGTTAAGACTTCTTTTTTTTCCTCGGGCAAGTTTGTTTGGTATGAAATTATTTTTTAGAAAATATTTTCACGTGAAAGAATGTAGTTATGTGTGGGAATATTTTCCTATTAATTGACGGCTAATTGGTGTGAAAATATTGGAAATATGTTTACATCAATTGGCCGTTAATTGGTGTGAAAATATTATCACACATAATTACGTAAGTTCATTTTTTCATGTAAAAATATTTCCCAAAAATATTTTCACGTGAAACAAACGTGCCTTGGGGTAAATTAGGTAGGGATTTGGATCCCTACCCTTAATTGAAGGTTTTTTAAAAAGCTACTAAGAGAAACCTTGAAGTGTGGCTTTTGAGGACCCCAAACTAATGGTTCAACTTTTAAATTAATTCACTTAGAACCAACATTTACTATTTTTTTATTAAGCCATACAAATAAATAACAAAATACAGAAAATTGGAATTCAAGGAGAGAACTTTCTCTTTCACTTTCTTTCTCTCAAGCCATTTGTGGCACAAGCCATTGAACGATTATTCAACATATGTCTCAGCCCCACAAAAAATGACATCCATGCTTACAACATAAAAGGGATGCTTTGGTCCTAAATAATGGTAGACAACTTAGTCCTTATTTAATATTGAGTTGAAAAATAAGCCAATCTTAATGAATATAAATTTTTTGGGGGGCGAATTACGTAGTATTTTGTGGGATATCAAGGACTTATGTATAGCAAAAGAGATTGAATGCCTGTTCTTTAGGTGAACTTTATGTGTAGCAATTTCTTTTTCATTTTTACGTTGGACTATGTGAGGTCATCGAATTTTGTATACAAGTTAACATTCATCATCATCATCATTTGAGCTGTATCCCAACTATTTAGGGTCGGTTATACAAATCATTCTGCTCTATCATGGATTATACCTTCAGGAAAACAATAAGTCCCATATCTATATAAAGTAATATTAAAAAAATTAAAATAAAAACCAGCTTTTGCCCTAAAACCTTTGACAAATCAAAGGAACATTAGATTTTCAAACCTTGAGAAACCAAATTCATGGTTGTTTCTTTCTTAGTTTTTCTTTCTCGGAAATCCCCATGGTTAATCCAAGTCCAATGTGAGCACCAAGACGTTGCGTTGCTCATACTTCTGAATGGCTACATGTCATTAACGTCGTTTTAAAAATGGACCAAACCCTTTACATTTATTGAACAAGACAAATTATACACTCATATGGAGGTATTTTACAACATTCCTATTGGGAAATAGGTTGTTTTTCATTTAGTGTTCCTAAGAGGCAGCGAGTGAAATGACTGCAGGTAACTCTATTTAAGAAGAATGGTCCTTGTTTTTTTTGAGAATCAATTACTATTTTCATTATTCGTGGTTCTGTTTTCTTTCCAAAAATTTCATGGCTGTTTTCCTTTTAAAAACCATTTCATAGATATCTAAAATATGGAAAGCGCACAAAGGAATTGTTTGGTTACAACTACATGCTAACTATATGTGTAACCACTATCCTGAAATAAAACTTCTGAGAGAAACTGAGACTTTCTTGTACTGAAAGGGATACTATCAAAAATCTCATTGAGACCTGCAAGAAATTACCCTCTCACTTTGCACGAGGCATCATCCCAATATTTCTCTCTCTAGAAAGGTCACTATTTTCTGCTTGGAGGCCTTTGCACCTCAATGCAGGTCCTACCTCTTCATGAAGTTGCTCCTTCTAATGGAAGCTGCTTTTTCCATTTGGGACCCCAAATAGGATACAAATATCATTTTGCGTCGAAAAATAAAAATAAAAACTTGAAACCGATGTTAGTGAAACAATTATACGAAGGTCAAGAAGATTAGGCCAAGCCCTTTACCTCATTTCCCTATACTTTCCTGTCTGAATTGAAGTTATATATGCCCCCCTCCCCCCTCCAATCCAGCTGTCTAATTTATATCAAGTGAGCTATTAACAGTTTGATCTAGATCTGATGCTTCTGAGTATTTTGTTTTTAATTTTTTTTTTAAAATATCATATGAATATAAAATTTGGTACATGTCATTATCTCAATGCGACGCATTTAAAATAAATAAAAAAAATGGTCCTAATGAAATAAAATAACCAAAATGCCTTTGAAAGCTTTCTATATTTGTTGTGCGTGTAAGAGATGAGTGGATACCCAAAATTTTGTGTCAAAATATTTTGTAAAAAATTTAAAAATAAAACAGTGTAGAGGCATGACATTATAATTGGGTCCATCTCTACTGTCCATTGAGATTGGACAGCTGGAGAGGGGAAGGTATATAACTTCTACACAGTTGGAGAAGCATAGAAAGCTCGTCATATTACAAAACTTTTAAGTAATCTTTAAAACCTTGTTTGGATGTCCTGATAATAATATCCAACTTATGTTTACCTGCTTTTCGGGCATGCACCTGGAAATGTCATAACCACTGCTGACATTATCTGAGCTTTTCATGGATAGCAATAAAAGACGTATTTTTCCTTTAATTGCTATAAGTAGAACATGTTGTTGGGGGGCCTTTTGCCAATAAGAATGTTTGATTCCTGGAGTTGCACTAACATATAGTGGTGCGCCAAGCCGGCATCCCACCCATTCCAACGAAACACAAGGGGCCCTTTTACTGCTATCTGCAACACGTTTAGTGTTTTGTTCCAATTCCATTTGGATCTACTTATAGGGGCCATTGAGGATTCAATGATAGTAGGAGTTTACATGTTGGCCTGCAAGAAAGTCAAAATTTGATTTGATAGAGATTACAGTCATGTCATCAAAATTGGATCCGATAGACCGGTTGGACTGTCACCTATGCTTTGATTGGTCTGGTCTAAAGTGAAAACCATTTTTGGTTGAAAACTAACTAAAATCAAAGTTTAACTGGTTTTGGCCAATAGGACTAGTAGGATTTGGCAAGTTGAACCGGTTAAACAATGTTAAGGCAGCTTTTCCCATAGTATATCTCACATTTTATGCTATTCTTCATAATCTTTCCTTAGTTCTTTAAGATCCTATTTAACTAATTGAACTACAATTGGACCAATTTTGATTGTACCAGACCCCTCAATAGGTTCAATGTCTAATATAATTATAATAACATTGGATTACTTACATCTTGAAACTAATCTTTCTATGGACATTTCACTTCTCTCGTGCACGAACAATGCCTCATTTCAAATATTTGGACGGTGAACTTTAAGCTGAAGCTTTTATTTCAGGAACCAAAGACGCATGTATAGACAGAAAATCCTCGATGGTGCTAACTCAAGAGCATCATGCTTACAAGCCAAGGAAGTCTAACTAATTGAATACTTTCCATGGATAGCAGGAAAAAGACTGTAATGGTTAACTAGCTAACTAATGAATAGAAGGCAAAGCAACTTGCATCCACTCTCCACAAAGGCTTCTAATCCTCCTATGAAAGCCAAGGATCAGAAGCCCTTGAGGGAGAGTGAAGGTGAGGTGCCATGAAAATATCTCTTTCCCATGTTCCCATCTCCATAGATAAAAATGGTGAGGACATCAAGCTACTTATAATGTTATTATCGACATAATATTATGTTGAATAACTCTTGAAAAAAAAGCACATATCATGGGGGACCATTAAATCAGAATTATTTCAGCGGTCTTGATATGATAAGGAATCAATTCTTGCTGATTGTCGAATACATTTTGTTTCTTCATTTTTTGGTACTCAAAACAATGAACAAATTTTCGAGCAAACTCATACGTATTTAGTCGTAAGTCTTAACCAATCCAATCTTGATAATCATTTAAGTAATCTATGACAAATGAAATTTGTACCCACATCTTCAGTAAGAAGGTACCATGATACTGTAGAATAATTAGCAAGATTTTCTTTTTTGCTTAGCCTGATAAGCAGGGACTTCAATAATCTTGTTTGAATATTCATTAGATGTGGATATATATAATTTTAAAAGAAGCTAATGCAAAGAGGCTCACACTAATTAAGCAATCTAGATTATTTTTAAAACGTGCATAGTATAATTTGAATTTGTAGATTTGAATGGAACCACCCACAATCTAGCTGATTTCTAAAAAAATAAAAATATAACTAAAAAAGCGTTAGTGATCAAGGTAGCTTTCAGTAAAATTAGGTTGATACTTGGGTAGTGTTGTGGCCTCCACATGCAAAATAGGTTGACCCTTTGATCACTTAAGGGCCTTGGAATAAAGTGCAAACACAAAAGTAATTCCCTTTGACATTCCTTTCAATCAAAACAGTGAAGGGTAAGAAGGCCCTTTTCTATCCTCAAATCACATGTGCAATTGGATCAAAATGGTTCCTATATTTGACTCAAAGAAGTAAAAATATAGAATGTTAGTTTAATATTTATTGCAAATTGATTGCTTTAATTATGAAGTCTGCATCAAATTACCCATAATTCCATATCAGAAAGAACACCAACAAGGTGCGCCTTCTTTGCAAGAGAATAAGAAGAAAGGAACTATTAGCTTAATCAGAAATATGCCATGAAAACTGATATTACTCCAAAAGATATTAGCGGATATGTAGATTATCTATACCACAAGAAACATTTTCTATCATCTATGTTTTTTAAGAACCAGCAACAAGGTCATTTTTTTTAGTACAAGGAGATCACAGTCAATCTAAAATTAACCATTAAACGTGAAATACTAAAGCTCAGGATGTGTTGCAAAGATTGAGAAATTTTATTGTGAATTTTGAGCTTAGTCAACGGTAGATCACCTCCCATCCAATTTTAAATCTAACAACAGCTAATAATATGAGATAAATGGTCTTATTCTATACTTTTCCATAATGTATTGGTTCTTTATAGGTAGGTAATTTTGAGCATATGTTCTTATAAAGAAATATCGCCTTTGCAGTGTCATTTGCTTCTCTTAAATGTGTTAAATCACACAAAGGGCAGCACATTTTATTTTAGTAAGAAGCAATTGCTCCATCACATTTTGGAGGGAACTTCTTCATCACATGATCGTATTAGGGAATCAATTCGAAAACACGTTAACAACATTGAGCTGGTAATGAATTTTTTTTTTTATTATTTTGAAAGCAAAAAGAAGAAAAAACTATTGGCAAGCAATGAGAATTGGTTCCTTATCATATCTAGTCTAGTACAATGATTTATGATCTAAAGGTCCCACATTATATTATTCATATTACACATAGAAGTAGTATATATAACTACCATGGCATCACCAGTTCTATGCAGATGGGAATAGAGGAACAAGAAAAAATTTCAGGTCACCTAATCCTCACTCTCCCTCAAGGGCTTCTAATCCTCACCTTTGAGAGGGGGAAGTATAGAAGCCTTTGGGGAGGGTGAATGCTAGGTGTTTTGCCTTCTTTCAATCAGCTATTCTTTCAATCCTTCATTCAACAGTGCTATGCAACATAGTTCATAGAATCATGTGGTTCATTGCTGTAGTTGCTCGACGTTTTTTATCATTCCAAGGCACTAGTATTCTTTTGCAATGTATAATAAGTAAACTCAAAATACTTGCCAGCTTCAAATAGTTCTATGGAAGATATAGAAAATCGACTCGGTCAAAGTACTCGGACTTTGGCCGAGTCGAGTTATTTGGCCGAGTCTGAGTAACTCGGCCGAGTCTAAAAACAGTGGTTCCAAGCTAGCAAGCAGTGAGTTTTGATTTGAAAATTGTGGGTCTAAATTAGTGCTATTGGAGAATAGGATCTTATTGTTATCTTCCTTGTATGCCGTGATAGTTATCCCACAATTTTGGGTTGGAATGTGAATTCACTAGGGGGCATTTGGATAGAAAGAAATTAGGAATTTTGGATATTTGAAATCTAAAGAAATCTATGGATTTGGAATATCAAGGATTCTTGTCATGGATTCATCAAATCTCTTGTTTGGATATACAATACAAATTCATTGATTCATTACAATCATTTTCATGTCCATTTTTTTTGTAAATACAGTTTTTCTATCTAAAATTTTAATATATTCTCTCTCTAAAAAGCTCAAAATTTGGGATAGTCTCTCTAAAAATTTTGAGATAGTTTTTCCCTCTAAACTTTAATATGGTTTCCGTCTCTAAAATTTTAATATACTTTATCTTTAAAACTTAAAATTTGAAATTATCTCTCTAAAACTTTTGAGATAATTCCTCTCTCTCAAAATTTGAGGTGCTTTCTCTCTCTAAAATTTAATATAGTTTCTCTTTCTAAAATCTTAATATACTTTCACTTAAAATTAAAATTTGATATAGTTTCTCTCTGTAATAATTTTGAGATAGTTTCTCTCTCTAAAAAGTTTCAAAAGTTTCTCTCTCTAAAATATGATATAGTTTTCTCTCTAAAAGTTTCAAAAGTTTCTCTCTCTAAAATATGATATAGTTTCTCTCTCCAAAATTTTATAATACTTTCTCTCTAAAACTTATGAGATAGTTTCTCTCTCTAAAAATGTTTAAGCATTCTCTCTCTAAAAATTGATATAGCTTCCCATCGAAAATTTTAAGATGCTACCCACCTCTAGAACATAAAATGTGAGATAGTTTTTCTCTCTAAAATTTTAATATACTTTGTCTCTCTATAATTTAAAATTTGAGTAGTTTCTCTCTATAAAAATTGGGATAATTTTTCTATTTAAAATTTTCAAGTATTTTCTCTATCTAAACTTTGATATAGTTTCTCTCTAAAATTTTAAGATACTTTCTCTCTCTAAAACATAAAATTTGAGATTGTTTTTCTCTCTATTCTTACTAATCAAAGAAACAATCCAATCTTTCATTTCTCAATAAAAAAATACGCACGTACTAAAAATGTACGGACCTACTAACAATATGGTTCTTAAAGAAATTGGACCTTATTATTTTTAAAAAAACTTATAATAAAAATGGATTTAATCAAACTAACCCAAAAATCTCATTTTTAATAATTAATCCTAATAAATAAAAATAAAACTCTACCCACATCTATAAAAATAAAATTAATAAAAAATAAAATTAAAATTTATAGCAACCAAATTTTGATCTGCATCACAGAGAGCATAAGCATCATCATTCCATTGCAGGATATTGTTCTCATAACCTTGAAGTGTAAAAACCATAGTTAGCAAATCTCTGTTTAAAACACGATTTTTTCAAAAAATATTTGATTTTTTAAATCCATTAAGAACTCCAAGTTTTTCAAAAGAGCTTCAAAAAATCGTTAATAAAATCAAAATAAATTCGTATTTTATCTTTTTGTCAAAAGAACATAAAAAAAAAAAACTTCTTCCTATAACTTTAGTTCTTCATTAACTTAATATTATTGAATTTTGATTTAAATATCAGTACAGTAACCGTGGAAGTAAATAAAAAATCTTGATTTAAGAAAAAATTCCATTAAAAATTTCACCAATGAGATCCCTTAAAAAAAAAACATACTAAAAAATAGAAGCAATATAAAAAGTTATTAGAGCAATCGTATATCCCAAAATAATAGGTAGAATTAGAAGAGAGAAATTCAATGGAAAATCTTTTCTTTTTTCTCATTTAAACGTAAAGCATCCTTATAAGGAGCAAAAAAGAGATTCAATGATACAAAAGATTTAGGTAGCTAGGAATTCAGTGCAAGATTTGAATTTTCTTAAGCATTTTGTTGTTTGTTTTGTGTATAGAGAAGTCTGGTTAATTTCATTTTTTATTATTTATTTTTTATCTCATTGGTGTATACAACATAGCATTTTGGATGGACCACTATTTTATATATTTGGATGTTTGTGTTTTCTTTTAATCAACTGCAATCCTATATTGAGGACATTTTTTACTTTTTTTTCTTTGAAAAATAATCTTATACCTTGGTTTTCAGTTGTTGTTATTTGCTAATTAATTATTGTGTTAGTGTTGTTGTTGATTCTCCCAATAAATTTACGATGTGTTTTGTGTTGTGACAATACAGTAAGTATTGTTGCTAGATTTATTGAAAGTTTCAATAGAAAATTGTCAAGTATTACTCTAAGAAAAATTGTTTCATGTGACGGGGACCGCATTTCTACATTTGCGTCCCCGCAATCCAAATGTTTTCTTAATAGAATTATTATTTATAATTTTCAAAATTTATTTATTTTTTCATATTCATGATCTCCCTGTTAGATATAACATGTCCTTAAAGTCAAAAAATCCATCTCAAAAATAGATTTTAAAGAGGTGACTCATTTCTACACGGACTCCTATAAATCGTGTCCTTACTCTAATGACACTAATAAGACTATAAAATTATTGTTTAATGGCTTTAATATATCAATAATAGATGCAAATCATACTCCTATATTGTGTTTGTTAGGTTTATGTGGCATTTAAAGGTTTTATGAGTGATTGTGTGATACAGTGGATCCTGGACTCAATGAGAGTATGGTCCTCATAGACCATACTATACAAATGAGATTTGTAGATACCAGACTGTGCTTGGTGGTCTAGTGAGTTATCCCTTGATAAGGTCACCTCTAACGTGGTTTCGAGAAGTAATCTCCAAGTAACCTGAGCAGACTCTTGACGAATTGTTTTGGCGATTCGTTGAGCAATATCAAGGGACCAAGCAACAACCAATGACCCTCAGGGAGTTGGTTGCAACCAAACAAAACGTTGGCGAGTTCCGGGAATCTGCATCAAAGGTCATTGATTGCATACTTCTTGAGACCTCTCAGATGAGCATGTGCTTGGAGAATTCCCAACCAAAGTATATGAATTTCTTCAGTCACAGGTTGCGACCTTTCTCATTTCAACAGATGATAGATCAATTTACTTTCTATGAATGGTCAAAGGTCACCACCGCCAGTGAAAAGTTTGAGAACTCGACAGTGGCTGTACCATCACATGCTAAACCAATGGGCAATTATAACAACAATCACAACAATAACATTAGTACTGCCAAGTAGGGCAGATTGTCGTGGCATCGGTGCCACAACAAGCTCAAAAGATAAATAATTGGCCCAGGGGCACCGGTATGACCAGAACTTCAACTTCAATAATAACGTAAACATTGGATACAAGAGGCCATTTCCAGAAGTTAACCTTCCACCAAACCTTCCACCACTGCAGGAGCCTATCTGCGCTATATTAACTGAGAGCCTACAAGCTGGGCTCATTGTTCTTCTAAATCCTGCTCAACCAAAGTATGAGGTTAAAGACAAATCTAAATGGTGTGGATACCGTATAAATCACTCCCGTAGTACTGAAGACTGTTATAACTTAAAGCGCATCATCCAAGTACTCCTAGATAAGGGTTTATCGACCACACTCCCACCGATGCACTGATGGAGGCCTCTAATCAGAAGATGAAAAATATTTGCCTCCCGAATAACGAAAAAAAGTTGAAATTAAACCCCCAAGGAGGCTAGATCAGTTGTCATTATGATGATTGAAGATAAGTCACTCAGAGGAGACGTTAAAGTGCAAAACCATAAGGATACCTAAAAAATCTCCCAATTTCCCCTTAGGATCATGCCATCTTCAAAAGCAAAGAAGTAGTAGTCAATCGAGATTTATGCATAAACATGATTTCAATTAACCGCGACTACACTCCATTGCAAGATGAGAAAACTGAAAATCCAGGAAAATCTAGAGGAAAGCTGAGCAACATGATCAACCTTTTAACGACACCTTTTAAAAATTGGAGCATCATTTTCCTATCTATTGAATCTATCAAGGGGATACAACGACACTTTCAAGTCCTTGTGCCAAAAAATGGATTGGTAAAGGATGCCTAAATAGGCATCCTGCGCGAAGCCTCTCTAGCACCATCACCTCTCAAATTGTAGAAAATACAGTCAAGACCCTTGACAAACTCAGTGAAAACTTAAACAAAGTGAAGGAAGAAAATGAAAATGAAACAAATGAGGAATCACCTGCAGATAAAAATTTTGAGGCAGACAAAAAACCTTCTACTATGGAACTCATGTTACAAGCTGAGCAGTTTAAAATAAGATTCGGCGGTAGTCCTACTACTCTTGTCAATGAGACCTTAGACATCAATTTAGAAACTGGGAAAGATCTGAAGATTACAAGAATTGGAAGCTCTCTGTTACCAGAAGAACCAAACATTGAAGATCAAATCATGTTATCTCCTCAAGGAAAAAGATCTCAAGAAGAAGACCCTATAGGGATAACCCCGCCAAACCACTTGATAAGAATACCCTCACTTGATGATGAAAATAAATCAGAGGCAACGGATGAGGCCCACGTCTTATCTAATGACTCCCAACATGTCTTGTGGCGATATACTCCCCAAGAGCAACATGAAATTCTGACTGAAAAAGATTACCGTAAAGGCATGGGGTGATCACTTACTCCTCCCTCTCAAATAAGCCAAATGGGGCATCCATGCTCTACTTAGAAAAAAAGAAAAAAAAAAGGAGGAAAAAAAAGGAAAAAAAAACAGAGCTTAGCCAACCCAACAAGAGATTGAAGGACTAGGAAGCTGAGAGTGACTCTGAGTCTGAAGATCGATGCTCGAGTGAAGCAATCTAAGGATGAAAGATTCTATAAGAATTCGACAACCTTTGTCAATGAAGTATTAGATACTAACTAGGGGCAAGCAAAATCTAAGGATAACCAAGATTAGGACCTCCCTGCCAACTGGAAGAATGAAGGATGATCGAGTTCTTATTTTTTTTTAAGAAAGAAAAAAACGTCACCGACTCTTCTCCTCCTCTTCTTTCTTCATCTTCTTCAAAAGAAAAAAAAAAATCGGTCCAAATGAAAAATCAAAAGGAATCTCCAGCATAGGAAAAAAAAAAGCCACTAGGCGAAATACCCTAAAGGGACTTTAGCGGTAGAGAAAACAAAAAAAAGAAGAAATTCCATCGAGATGAAAAATCGAATGGAATATCGAGTGTTGAAAAAAAAAGCCACTAGGATGAACACCTGAAATGGACACTAAGGGCAGAAAAAAAAAAAAAAAACCACTAGGCCGCAAATCCTAAAAGAAACCCTAGCGTTGGAATAAAAGGCCACCAGGCTGAACACCTGAAAGGGACCCAGGGGCGATAGAAAAATAGAACTTCTCTATCTTTTCGTCTCTTCTCCAAAATCTTCATAAATTTTTCTCTTCTCAAGTTAGAATGACATCATAAAGCAAAATAAGATATCAGTCCAAGTGAACCTGAAACGCTTCGACCATTTGAACTTTAAAGGAGTGGTAGCATCCCATATTTTCTAAGACACCAGTTTGCTTAGAAAACAAGAAAAAGTCTTCATTGAATTGTGACATAAGAGCCAAGATTGGAAGATGAGGAAATACTTAGTGATTCCTCATCCTGAAAGTCCCAAGTAGAGGTTCGGCAAGTTCATGACGAAAACAAAAAGGGGCAAAAAAAAAACGAGAAAAAAAAAAAAAAGAAATGAAAAAAAAAAAGAAAAAAGAAAAAAAAAATAAAAAAAAAAAAAAGAAAAAAGAAAAAAGAAAAGAAGAAGTGAGAGCTCCATAGTAGCATGAGCCTAAACTGCTTGCCAAATTTATTTTTCAAGATTTCTTATCTATCTTTAAAATTTCCCTTATGTGTCTCGTGAGTTTTCAGAAATCTTAATTTCTTTGATTAATACGTATCCGAAACTCTGTTTCTGTTTCAAAATTCAATCTATCTTCAAAACCTTCTAAAATATTTAAAACACGAAGGAGTTTCATAGACGCTTGAATATGATGCCTCCACCGCCATTAAATCCTGGATTGCCATGCTTGCAAACCCTTAGGAAAGTAGAAACCAACCAAAAGACCTAAACCTGTGGACCCCAAGAATCAAAATCAAAGGTGAACAAGAAGTTCAACTAGCAAGAAATTCATCATCCCATCATTTCTTCTAAATCAAACTCCCATTTGATTGGAGAACTAGACCCCAAGAAAAATGTCTAAAGTTGAAGATGATTATACCGACAGTTTCCCAGGTAGCATTGGAGTGACTATAACAAGGAGTTTCACCGGCTCAAAGATAGCACTATTCCTATTGACTGTCACTTCGGATGTCGATTATCGGCGACCTCTCAACCGCACTGACTCAAAGATAGTAGTGCCAGTTCGATATCTTACAAATCAAGAGCATCCATCGGCGTACCACCTACCTAAATGATACTGGTCATTCAAAAGAATGATCCTTCGAGAAACGTTTTCCTTCCTACCATGTTTCTACTTCTTTGCCATTTACCTGGTTCCCTAGGTGAATGCCAAATAGGGCAATTGTAGATACCCTCTTGAAATTCTGGCTAAAAGAACTCCTTAAAACCTCGATTCTGAGCCTAAAAGATCATAAAAACCGAGTAGACCATAGGCAACCTAGACCTAGTATAGTTGCTCCAAAACTATCCAAAACCTATCATAGCATGAAGTAGAGCCTGAGAGCTTTCTAACAGTTTAAAAATCGATTGAATCGGATTCACAAATAAAAATATCTAACAAATGACAATTTAGTTACTGTGACACCCAAGTATCGGGCTGCGAGTCGGGTTGTGATATGTCTTGGAAGGTTCAGACATGGTCTGATGATGCAGTAAAGGCGTTTGATGATGCATAAAGGTGTTTGATGATGCAGTAAAGGGGTGTGTTTTTTTTTAATTAGATAAAGCTAAAACTTTAAGATAAATCCAAAACATTTGGAAAATATTTCCAAAAAAATCAAGAAAATCGCCATTTGAATCTTATAAATACCTTTCTCCATAACCCAAAATAAAGAAGAGAGAAAAGAGATATAAAAATCCCCATAGAAATTCTTGAAATTAAAATAATAACCCAAAAATAGGAAAAGCCCTTAGAAAATTCTTAAGAAACTAGAAAAAATTCACAAAAATCTCAAAATTCATATTCAATATTTGGAGATCCCAAAACCTTTAGAAAACTAATGAAATTCTTTTTCAATCCCAATACATACTAAGAAATTTCAAGAAAAGCCTAGGTAGACCCTAGCTAAAATTTCCAACTTTTCTCAATGCCTTAGGAACTCTAGATCTCGATCAAAGAACCTTAGATCTATCAATTTCAGCAATCAAATGTATCTAAAAAAGGAGATGGTGGCGCAAGTTAGAAGAACGGTATGATTCAAGCCCGAAACTCCGGGTTTTGGGTCCTTAGAGGTGTATCTTTCTTTGCTTAATTTAATTTATTGTATCTTTCTTAATTTAATTTGTTTTTCTTTATTTAATTATCTGATTTATTTTATTTTTTTTGAAAATAAATTTATTATTTGATTTAAATAAATTAATTTTTAATGTCAAAATATAGATTTGGAGTTGGCGCTGCCAGTAGACTCAGAAAAAGACCAGATTTCTATAGATCTGGGATTTTTCTGAGCCCATAATTCAAGTGACTCCACTTTTTCTACTTTTTCAAAAGTAACTAAGTTTTTGCTTATATTTGAACAGATCTCATCCCAAAGATTGACGCAGAATAGAGCGTAAACAACTTTGTGACACACCTAAGCTATCAGATTCACATCGGATGGTTATAAGTAATTGTGACTTCCCTGTACTGTACAGAAGATAAACGATCTCATTGTATACAATCCCTTTCATAAAAATCATAGAGAAATTTACACACATAACTCTTATATATTCCTTGTTACTACAATTTTTTCCCAAAAATTTTGTATGTTAAATTTATACCGATTTTTTTTTTTTTTTTGTAGTTTCTTTTTTTTTTTTCAAAATAGTTCTGCGGATCTTCAATGTTCAAAATCGTAAATAAATTATGACTTTCGATCTTCATGATCCAAGTCAAGTTAAAAGTCTTGTTTTTGGATTTTTAAAGTCTGAAGTTTCTTAAAAATCTTTATTTCAGATCTTCAAGATTTGACGTCAATATCCAAAATTCATATAACTTTGATATAAAGCTGTTGTCGCTCTGGATTTTCAAGGTCAAAGTTTGAAAACAAATAACAAAAAAGGAGATAAAGGGTCATCATCATCATGTTAGCATTTTTCCAATTCATTGGGATCATCTACATGAATCGTGGTTCTCCCAAAAAAAGAGATAAAGGGTATGAACGAAAAATACATTTTTTTTGAGAAAACTGTAATAATGGATATCTAATTTGCTTTGCTTCGGCCGAAGAGGTCAAAGTTTTCAGATTTTCTATCTAGACTGAAGCGAAGCGAAGCTTCAGTGCATCTGCTTCAGCCTGCTTTGGGTCGCTTCTGTCCACTTCAGGCGACTCGGTCTAATTCGATCGCTTTGGCTGAAGCACAAAATTGTCTTTTAAAAAGGCAATTTTGTGCTTTGGCCTGCTTTGGTGTGATTCGGCCTTTTCGGCTGAAACTTCGATCACTTTGGTCGAAGCATAGAAATGTTTTCTTTATATTGATTTTTTTTAATTTTTTTTTTATATATATATACACTTTATTAATAGTAAATTTTATTAAATTTCAAAATCTTCCTCCAAAGTGACTGAAGCACCGAATTACAACCAAACCAAAGAGGACTCAAAAAACGAATGCAACAACATTGGTAAACAGGGAAAATGAGTCAAAGAGAGAGGTAGTAGTTGCCACTTTTAATTTCACGGGGAAGGAGTGACAAGATGTGTCTAAATATTCCATCACCTCTTCAATTGTAGGAATGCATGACCTACAAAGGGAAAAAGGCTATGTTATAGAATGGTAACCCTAAGACACAGGAGGAACCATTACGGGGTAGGAGGCCAAAAATAGTTCGCATGTCACGCTCTCACCCTTTCCTTAAAAACTTGATTCGTTAACAAAAGCGTGTTGACAATGCTCTCTCTCCCTCTCTCTCAAGGGCAAGAGCAAACCTTTTTTTTTTTTTTTTAATCAATGGGGATCCGTTTTGAAAATAGTCAAATTTTAAAGTGTTATTGAGAATGAAGTTCGTGACCGTTTTAGTGGCGCTCAAATGGTACCACCACCAACTAACCCACTCTTTATCTCTCTTTAATGCACGGAATAAACTCTCATATTCTCTCTTGGTTGTAACACCCACGCACAAATGTAACGAACGATAAAACACTGTTATACACATGCAAGCACATGCTGTACGTTAGAACGTCTTTGACTACATGTGAATGGAATTTGAGACGTTGGACTATGAAAATTTAGCCTCGACCGTCTCTCTCATACACAAAATAACTCTCTCTCTCAAACACACACTCAAACAGAAGAGTACAAGACCTTAAATTGATATTAGGGTAATATTGAGTGACTCATGGGTTAATAAGCAGCTTGATTTTTGTCTTTTTTTTTTTTTTTGCAATTTTATATTTTTGACGTGGAGGCTTTTTTTGGTAGTTATTAAAAAAGGGACAATAATTCCAAGTTCCAACTAAACCACTTTTTTATTTCTTCCAATTCCAAATTAAAATGTTAGGCCAATGGTTTCTCTTTGCATGAAGCGCAATTCCTTGACGAATATTTTAAGGAAGGGTGTGCTTTATAACTTTGTACAAGGCGCACTCCTTATATTGTAGAAGTAGAGGTGGAAATGGGTCGGTTCCGGATGGACCAAGACAAGGACCAGGACCTAGACCCAGATCCGAGTGCATTCGAGTCTAAGTTTTGGACCCGGACCCGATTTGTCGGGTCCAAAACTTGGACCCATACCCGTACCCATTGATTCCCAGATCCAGTCAGGTCTATTGCTACCCTCACTATGAGCTTCTTTCTTTGTAGCCTACAATGGTGAACAAAAAAGAACTAATTTTTGAGGGGTGGGCGATTAGAAAGAGAGAGAGACATTTGAGATCTAGAGAGATAGTTATGTCTCCAAGAAATTGAGAGAGAGAAGATAATGATGGGGTTTGACGTTTGGGGAACCAGAGGAAGATGAAAAGTATTGAAACGGTTTTAGGGTTGGGGCTTTCGTTTTTGGGTAAACTAAAAATTCAGGTTCGAGTACCCGCCTGGTCGGGTATAGCAGGACTCGTACCCGGACCCGAAACTATCCGGGTATCTTTTATTGGACCCGGACCCTACCCGCAGGTCCAAAACTCGGATCCATGTTGGGTGTACCTAGCGGGTATGGGTTGGGTCCGGGTTCATTGCCACCCCTATGTAGAAGTAAGATACATCTCTAAAATTTAAATGTATATAATTTTGGTGTCAAAAAGTTTATGATAGCTAAAAAACCTATTTTTATTCCTTGTTATGAAATTGAAAACTACAGAAATAGTACATATTGAGTAGATCTACAAAAACTAAAAATCTTGAAAATAGATGGTCCAGATAACTTGTTAGAAAATAAACTATGTTTGGGACTTAAAATTCATTTTTTCTTGATATCCACATATTTTGGGGTCAAGATTATTAACTGGAGGGTTCTCTAACGTTGAAATGCTCTCTTCTAGAGGATTATTTAGGCGCACCTTACTTGGGTCCAAGGCATTTTGACCTGGACCTGACCCACCGGGTCAGGTCTGGAAATAAAAATTTATTATATATATATTTTATAATATATACTTCATATTATTTAACTTATAAAGTTATATATTTGTATACTTACAAATAACGGGTCGGGAGATTGGTTAATCTGGATCCAAATATGACCTGATCTAAGCCGGACCCAAACCCAACCCTTGTGGGTTTAAGTCATTTAGACTTGGGTTTGACCTGCTAGGACCTAGACTTGGACCTAATGTGGCAATTGTTTCAGGTCGACCCGCTCACCTGGTAAGTCACCCAATTGCCACCCATACCTTATATAGGCTTTTTCCTTTTTAAGGGGAAAATGAACTCTTGTCATCCGAATGACAAATCAATTTATCCTCAAAATAAACCTTTAAGTTTGTGAGTTTTGGACTTTTTGAAAGTTGTCCGGTGGTACGATCCCAATTGGGGCTAAAAGATGAAGGGTGCGGATTGTATAGAGCCTAGGCTCTAAACAATCAAATTAGAGCCTACCTTCAAATAGTGTAGAGAAATGTGGTTTCAATACCGAAAATATTTGTAATAGCCTTAAAATATATTTTTATATTTATTTATAAAGTTTAAAGCTTTAAAACAGTGTAGATTGATAGATCTATGAACACTTGAAAATATTGAAAATGGATGTTTCAAAAATACGTTATAAAATACATTATTTCCAAAATTTGAAATCTATTTTTTTCTCATACCCATACATTTTGATGTCGAGATGATCAATTTGAAGATATTTGAGCATCAAAACAACCTCTTCTAATAAGTTTTGAGGTAGGCTCAAATTTGATTGTTTAGAACATCCGCTATATATAAACTTTTCCCAAAGATGAAAAACCGAAAAATTTGATAAAAATATAAATCACTAAATACCTGGAGAGAGATGAAAAAAAGAGTGAGATTTCCACTAGAGAGAAGAAAAAGGAGCCTGATTTCAGGCGCTCCTTTTAGAGGCAGAGAGAGAAGGCGGGGGCGGATTTCTGCCCCACTTTTCTGGTGTATTGGTTTTGGTAAAAATTTTGGCCAAATTCCATTGCTACACGCTCATACAAGTCATAAGATAGAACTTGCAGCTTCTATGAGATCCAAAAATATTGTTTGAAATTGTTTTTAGGAAGGCACACCTTCCATGTTAAAACTTAAACGTTGCCACCCTTTCCATACTAAAGCATGGAAGTAGTGGCTTCCATACTTTTAGGAAGAGGGGGTTTTGGCAGCCCTCTCTTCCTTCAACACACTCTCGGAAAGAGAAAGACGAATGGAAAAGGTGCAAATTTTTGCTCCCTCTTTAGAGCACGTATACCATACTCGCTTTGGAACATAGTTTATTTCTACTCCCTCGGTTAGATGACCGACTTGGGAGGATTTTTTTAATCTTAAAATTTGATAATCACTATAGGATCACTAGATGATTATTCTAAAAAACAACAAACAAAAATTTAAAATTTGAGTTTTCTAACACTTAAATCTCACCCTTTAAAAATTAGATAGTTTCTATTCAATATTGATTTTTTTAAGTGTTCTGAGGGTACAACTAGGAAATTTTTTTTATTAAAGAAGCTATATCCCCAAATTTTAGGGTTCTAAAACTAGCCCTAAGTGGGGTTTTCATTGAGGGAGTAAATAAATACTATACTCTCAAGAGAGTAGAATAGCTTTTGGGATTCTAAAAAGAGATAAATATGGGGATTTCAGCCCATTTTAGCATTTCCAAATAGGGATTGTACACAATAAGATCATTTATCTTTAGTACAAGGTGGTTACAATTCTTTACAAGCATTTGATGTGAAATTTGATAATTTGGATGTGCCACAAAGATCGAGAAAGTTTCGTTTGAAATTTGAGCTTGGTCAATGGAATAATTGCAGCCACCCAATTTTACATCGAATGGTCAAAATTAATGTGACTACCTTGTATCAAAGGTAAATGGTCTAATTCTATTTTTAAAGGGAAAACATTGGTTATTTATTGGAAAATAAGGGGGTAGATTTCTATTTCCCATATTTAGTAAGTGCAAATCTTTTTATACAGTGGGTTACTTACGTTTGTTGTACGTGCAAGATGTTTTTTTTTTGCATTTCCCATTTTGCCACAGTGGTAACAATCAGTGTTCGCAAAATTGGGCGATCTAACTGCTAACTGCTTGGAGTGGCCGATTCGGTTTTGGTGATCAAACGATATTTTAAAAAAAATAAAAAAAATGTATATAAATTCCTAAAAACAAGGAAATTGATTTGTAATGTATTTTTTTTAATTTTATTTACATTATAGTAAATATTAAAAGTTGTTTTGTTCATTAATGCTCACTTTATATTTTCCCCTATTTTTTTAGAAAATTTTAAAAATAACCTTGCACAAATCGATTCGTTAAAATCCATTTGTTTCATTAATTTTCAACTTCATTTGAATGTGTTTTGTTTTAATCATTATTTATATGCTTTCCATATTTTAGTAGATTTTTTTTTTTGGTATATTTTTTATTTTTTTAACACTTTTTAACCGCTCGGGACTTGCCTAGTTAGAGCGGTCGAATTGGTATGTTTACCGATTAGGCCGGTTAAACCGCTTCCGAGCCCATGTCTGGTTAGCCTTTCCGATTCGATTTTACGAACACTGGCAACAACTCATTCTTTTCCTTGGTCGTAGATCTATCTCACACTTCTTTATTTTGAACATTATTCTATCTCCCACTTCACTTGTGATGATTATGTTCATATCAAGTTTTCACTGGTTTTATGCACGAACCAAACGTGGGTAACTGTATGTTTTATATGAAAATCATTTCATGATGCAAGTTTTCACACGATCCAAACGAGCTTGTAGTCGAGGAGAGCCCAATAATTTTCTCCTGGTATTTTCATTAAAAAAGACATGCTAGTCACCAGGCTCAAGGTCACTTTTCTTTTTGAATGATTTGAGCTGCTACAATAAACAACCAATATTTCCCAACTATTTGGCAATGAGCAAAGCAATAACAAGCTGGCAACTTATCATCCAATACCATATTTGTTGTTTCTCAAAAAACAAAAAAAAAAAAAAAAAAAACCATATTAGTCAATGGTAGTGCATCTCAACCAAATGAGAATCTTGTGCGTCTCATTTCAGGGTGCAGTTGGCATACGGGTGCATCCGTAGGTGTAGAGGTAAGGTGCACCTTCAAATTTTATCATGGTAAATAGTTTTGATGTAAAATGTTATTAGGATTATCTTAAAATCTATTTTTATATTTAATTATAAAATTTTAAATTTAAAAAATGGTTAAAATCAAGTAGATCTATAAACATATGAAAATCTTGAAAATAGACGGTGTAGATAATATGTTGTAAAATGCACTATTTCTAAGACTTAAATTTTTCTTATTTTTCGTAATCATATATCTCGATGTCGAGATGACCAATCAAAACGTTTTTCAATATTAAAACTACCTTTTCCGATGGATTTTTGAGAGGCATTCGTAGTTCTACATTATAAGGTAGCATCCTTATATAAACTTTTTCCCTCATTTAAATAGTCATCTATAGCGTTTCCCTCTTTAAACTGCCTGAACCATAAAGGTTTTTATGTCTTTCTCTTATACAAGTCTTGCAACTTCCTTCACAGGGATTTTGCAGTCTTCTCAATGGGCACATAATGAATTACTATAGTATCAAACGAATGTCAAATAGTTGTGAGTGCTCTCGTGTGCTTTAGATCACTCTACCTTTGGTACATCCTCTAATTTCTTGATTTTTCCTTCATTGGGGGTATAGAAGTCCTTGTAAAATAAAAGATCTTCTATGTTTGATTGGTAAATTATCCAACCATTCCGATTAAGATTTATCATCCTACTTCTTGTACTCGCATAAAAAATAAAAAATAAAGCACTTAATTACAAAAGAAAACCCCGGTTGTGATACAAGCAGGTAAAAACAATAGGGAAAATAAAATCCATTGTGCAAGAAAAACAACAAACTTACAATATCTTCTCAAACACTTTTTTCTTAGGCATGATTTCCATTTTATTCTTCTCTCCTTGGAAATGTGACTCTTGTGGGAATGTGTATCCTGGATATGGTAGTTCCTAAAATTGGTATTTCCTAAAAGATGGGTGATTGTTGTTTGTTTGGATAGCATCTGGTAGCGGTGTGGAAGATACACAATCACTATTTGGAATGTGTATCATGGAATTGGTAGTTCCTGAAATTGGTATTTTCCAGAAGATAGGTGTATGTTGTTTGGATAGCATCTAGTAGATATCTGGAAGATACAAAATCACTATTTGGATTGCCTGGAAGATGGTTTGGGTCATTTTTCTTTTGGGCGGACACCCAACAATTTTGTTCATACAACTTACCGTGAAATTTTGAAGTCCGTCATTTCCAAGAAATATCAATTCTACCTATTTCGGTGGAATTAACATTTCTAGCTATTTGGCTTGATAGGTGGAAATGTGAATTCCCGTGGAAGTGTTTATCGCTCCTTCAAAGAGCATCCAAACATGACTTTTGGATGGTTTTCCTTGATATGGGATTCCCCGAAATCAAAATCTAGGGAACCAACCAAACAGGCTCTAAAGGACTCAAATTGGTGCTTGTTTTTCTTCCCTATATTTCTTTATCTCAAAACCATGTTCTCTAAAGCACACAAAAAACACCCCTAAATCAAGCCCCTTAATAACTAACGTGGCCCTTAAAGTGTCTCTAATTCTAAATATTTTATTTATTTTCTACAATGAAAAATAATCTCCAGATAATGTCAAGCTTTTCTAACAAAAGATCCTCCCCTTGAAGATTTTTAAGTACTACTTTTCTAAAGTAGGAAAGAGCAATGATCCAATGCACCGGTTGTATCATAGTATAATGCAACAATAGGAAAGAGCAACGATCCAATGCACCGATTGTATCATAGTGTAATGCAACGACATTTCTAAAAATCACATGAGACTGGACCTCACATCACTCCCACGCTCTATGAAATTCCCAACCTTCAGCTGTACCCATAAGCCATTGAAAATGAAATGAGGAACATAGTAAATCCATATCTCCACCTTAAATTGAAATAAAAAATATCAAAACACATTTGTCAAATCACAATATACATACTATCTTCAAATAAAGACCTAATATGCTCCAGCTATTTTAGACCCATTAAATTTCAGATCAAAAATTGCTTTTCTAGAAATTGGCATTTATTTCTCACCTCTACTCCATGCAGAGATCACTGCTTCCTAGCTTGGAACTGTAGGATTTGGCAACTATTTTGAGTTGATCTTTACATAGCAAAATTTCAAAAAAAAGGAAAAGAAATTAAAAAAAATAAAATCAGTCATGCCAAGGAATAAAAAAAAACAATGGAGCAATTATGGCATTAAACCGAAGAGTTCAAGAACTATGTTGCATTTATTTATAGGCTGGCAATGGGCCGGTTGGCCCAGCTCTAGAAAACTAGGGCTTGGACTTGCCCCAAGCCACCATGGCTCTAGGACAGGGTTGGGACAGGCTTGGCTAGGTCTGCAATAGGGGTGGCCCAGTTCGGCCTAGCCCAGCCCAGCCCTTTTCTATTATTGTTTTTCTTTTGTTTGCTTTTAACGTAATGGGCTCAGCCCTGCCTTGACAAAGCCAGGGCCTCTTCGGCTTTGCCAGGGCTGGGTGGGGCTTGAGCCACCTCTGTAGGTACCAGGGTTGAGCTAAGGCCAGGGCTGGGAAGTATAACCGATTGATAGAAGGTAAAACACCTAGCATCCACTCTCCCCTAAGGCCTCTATTCCTCCTACTACGAATGGTGAGGAGTATAAGCCTTTGAGGGAGAGTGAAGATTAGGTGCCCTGAAAGTTTTTGTTGTTCCTTTACTCCCATGTGCATAGATATCGTGAAGCCATTCTAGTTATTTATAATGCTACATATAATAGGCATAATAATATCATGTGGGACTTTGATATCACAAATCATTGTACTGGACTGGATATGATACAAGGAATAAATTCTCGTTCTTCTTTTTTCTCAAAATAATCAATTATTCTTTTAACGTTGCTGAAAACTAGGACATGTTTACAAATCGATTCAAGTCAATCATACAACAGAGAGGATTCTTATAAAATTTGATGAGGTAAAAACTTCTTACTGAAAACATCTTTTCCGTTATTTGCACTTGGTAATGGAGATGAGCCAATGTGCAACCCTTGTGTGGTTTAGCACTTTTTTTTTTTTTTTTCTGGGGCAATTCAGTAGGCAAGACAGGCCTCGACCCGTTTTTTTCATAAAGATTAGAGAGTTTGATTTTTTTGAATATGTCAATGGGTGGTGTCAGCAAGATTGGAAACCACAACGTGACAACTAGGTATGGGGGTGCTACCTTCATGACCCAACCCCTTTCCTAATTTAGCACATTTACGAGAAGCAAATGGCTAGAAAGGGTTTCACAACTGATACTACATTTTTTTCAAGAGCATTTTCTTGAAATTACCTACCAATAAAGCAACAACTGTAGTATATGAATTCTTAAAAAATATAGAGTAATCCGGAAGACCAGAATTTGTGTAGCTGACCCCAAATAATTGGAAAAAGGTTATGATGATGATGATAAGAGTAATCCGGAGCTTAACTAGTCATAGTTGTGGTTTCATCAGCCATTCTCAAAATACACATTATAGAACGTGCTCCTTCTTCTATGGATAATCTATCATTTGGGGGTAACCTAAGTTTTAATGTCGTAATTCTGATTCAGCCAATGATTTTCTTTCCTCTTATTTTCTTGCAAATAGGATATTAAGTGGTAGGCAATCTTCTAATATGGAATTATGGATAATACGATGCATCTTCATAATTAAAGCATCCACTTTGCAATAAATACAAAAAATTAACCTTTTATATTTTTATTTCTTTGGGTCACCATTTTGATTCTTGTGAATAATTGCCCATAAAATTAAGGATAGTGAAAAGCCTTTCACCCTTCACTGTTTTGATTGAGAGGATTGTCAAAGGGAATTACTTTTATATTTTTGCACCTTATTCCAAGGCCCTTAAGTGATCAAGGGGTCAACCTATATCTTCCAAGTGACAACCTAATCTCACTTGAAGATACCATGATAACGAATTGGACCCGGTTTTTGTGAGCCCCCCGACTCATAGTATTTTCATGTGGGCTCCCTTGAACACCCATTATTTGCATCCATCTTGGATCCAAATTTGTTGCGGTCCATGATCTCCACTATAATGATCATGAATGTAAAAATAAAATATAGAAGATAAAAGTTTAAAATTTTGTTAGAATTTTTTCCTATCCATTGGATAGGGATCCTTAGCTGTGTATGTTCATCTTAAAAATGGACGTTTGTGATTGTATGGGCTAGTGAGTCCCCCAACTCGCAAAATTCTTTTTCATGTAAGTTTTCTCTTTTTTTTTTATAAAAAAAAGCCATTTAGATTGCAAATTGTCCCCTTGATATCTACAACATGTCAATACTTTACAGATTTTGAAATTAATGTAGACTGCATAATTAGTGTCAACCACTTTGCATTCTTTCGATTGGTTTCTTTTAAAATTATATATATTCACATCTAATGAATATTTAATCAAGATAATTAAAGTCCTTGCTAATCAGGCCAACCAACCAAAAGAAATTTATGCTAATCCAGCATACTAAACGCCATGGTACCACCCTTACAATTAAAGATTTGGATACAAATTTCATTTCTAATTATATATTATTTAAGAAAAAATACATAGGTCATTTATTTTTAGTAAAAAGAGGTCACAATCACTCTTGTTTGTCAGAATTTAAATTGGATGGCTGTGGAGTATGTCTTTAACTAAACTCGAAGTTATCAAAATTGGATTGATCAATTTATCCACGTTTGGGCTTGTTGGAAATTTTGTTGATCACTATGAAGACCAAAAGAATGAAAAAACATGAAATAAATTATTGAATAAGTAACAAGAATTAATTCCCCATCATCTCTTGTCTGCTGAAATGTTTGTGATTAAATGGTCCCACATAATAATGTGCCATTGATGGCACTATAAATAGTTGAGGTGTCATCACCTTTACTTTTTATGCATATAGGAACAAAGGAAAGAGAGATTTTCATGGCACCTCACCTTCACTCTCCCTCAAGGGCTTCGAGTCCTTAACTTCATATGAGGGTTAGAAGCCCTTGGTGAGAGTGGATGCAAGTTGCTTTGCCTTACCTCACTATAATATGCCATTGATGGCACTATAAGTTTTTTTTTTTTTTTTTTATATATTATTGATGTCATTATAAGTAGGTGAGATGTCCTCATCTTTTCTATCTATCCAGACAGGAAAAGAAGAAAGAGAGATTCTCATGGCACCTCACCTTCACTCTCGCTCAAGAGCTTCCAGTCCTTGCCTCCATAGGAAGATTAGAAGCCCTTGGTGAGGGTGGATGCTAGTTGCTTTGCCTTACCTCAATTTACAAGAGAAATTTACCCACCGATGGGAAGAAATATGACAGGAAAGGTCTTACCTTTTTTTAGTTTATTGTTTCCATTTTACCCATGTGTCAAAAGTTTAACTTTGAACAACCTAAATAAAATAATTACATGTTTTGGTAGTTTAAAAGTTCAACTTTCGAACTGAGATCATGTATAAAGTCGTTTGAAATGCCAAATTTTGAACTTCCAAAACACACATAAGTTGATGTATTTGGGAGTTTTGAAAGCTAGACTTTTGAACCACCCGATACTTTTGCCTTTTAACTTCGCATTTTAGGAGGTTTGAAACTAATGTATTTTTGCCCATTCATTCTATGAAACCCTAGCTCTCTCTCTCTCTCAATTAAGATCTCTTACCAATCTATTTCTAGCTTGAATGTCACTATGGCAATCCTTGGCTTCTTCCTGCCAGTATGTTAGTTGTATAGGATGTGATCAGTTCAGTTTGAACAAGAAGATACGTTGAAGACGAGTTCCATACGTATGCATGGCATAGGAAGACAGGTAAAAACAATTAACTTTGTCTATAATGTCAACTTATAATGTAAGTATTGAAATATTAAGCAATCTTAGTACTTTGTCAGTACTCAAATGGAAATTATATTTGAGTGTCATCATAGACAAAATTAGTAAGGAAGAAAATTTGCCATGAATTTTCTTTTTTGTTACAATTTTTAGGACGCCGTTTCTATGAATCCACTTAGAAATGAGTCCCCTCCTAAAAATCTATTTTTGATATGGATTTTTGGACCCAATTTTTAAGAGCATGTAATCTCTAACATGGAGATTATGGACATGGAAAAATAAATGCTATAATGACATATCAATTCCTATTGATAGTCAGGCGGGGTGAACATTCATTCTGCCACAAAGTCTGCTTTTGGTTTGGTTCAGCCCCGTTTTTCCATAAGGTTGGATCGTTAGTTTCGTCTGTTTTTTGATGAACTGCCCATTTGCATCCATCTTTAAAATAAATGCTTTATATATGGGGATGCATTTGTAGAAATGCATACCCGAACTCTTGAAACAATTTTCCTTTTAAGAATTATACCTCTGAAACTATTTTAAAAAATTTAAAATGTTTTTAATAGATACAGTAGATCGCTTCCCCATACTTGGACTCCAAAACTACTCTGAGGCCGCATGGGACAAATCTACATTGTGCTCACCAAGTAGATTCGAAGACCCAAACCCATTTTTATTTAGGAAAATTACTTCCGTATGATTTTATTTGACCATTATTATGTGATCCTCCAAAAATATGCCACATTTATGCACATGTCCTTGTCATCCGATTTTACATTTTTTTTTTTCAAGTTTGTTTTTAGTCCGATGTGTTAAACATGAGATTGCATATTAAATTTTTTTTTTTGATTTTATGACCATTTCAAACTTTAAAAAATTGATGTCTAAATGCTATCCGATGTTAAAAACATTAGGCTGCCTTAAACCTTTAAAAAATGATATGGTCCGGTGTTAAAAACTTTTGACTGCTTTAAACCTTAAAAAAAAAAAGAAGATAAAGATTGTCTTCAATCTTCAAAAAATGAGGTCTAATCCAATATTAGAAATATCGGATCACCTTAAACTTAAAAAAAAATGAGGCCTGGGCAATTGATGTTACTAAGTGGCGATGATTAGCAAAATTCGCTTAAAAATATAAAATTTTGAGCGGCCCGTTCTTCGGAGTAATAATCCCTATTTTGGGTGCTTTTTGTTATAACCGTTTTACAAAACGGTACGGACGTGAATTTCCTTCTTTATTATTTTGTTTTTGAACAGCCGTCTTTCTAGTTAAAAAAGGGAAAAATTTACAAACCTCAAAATTTTACCAGAATTATGCTCTAATCCATATTTTCTAATATTTTACATTGAGGTCTCCCTTTCTTGTATTTTTTTATTCACTTTTTGTTGTTGATCCAGTATTGCAAATATCCGAACTGTTTTTGTATTTTATTTTCAACCCATTTTTGGGGTAGTTTGGTACAGGAAACATTGGACTGCCTTATACTTAGCATTTCCCTTGAAGTGTATTGGTTCAATACCTTCATGAAAAAATTACAAACACTGCCCCCTAACCCCAGCTAACCTTTCTTTTTATTTTTTTCCCCACAACCACATCTTCTTGCAAATACCCCCAATCCAAAAAAAAAAAAAGAGAGACTAAACTACCCCTTCTCTCTCCTTGTGGCTTTTACCCACTACTCTCTCCCTGTGTGTTTTACCCACGTGCTCCAGCAATGCGAAGACTCGCTCCGACAATGAAGACATGCTCCAGCAATTTAGAGGGTCGTGCAATGAAGATACGCGCTTCAGCAATGCAGAGGGTCGCTCCGACAATGAAGACACGAGCTCCAGCAATGCAGAGGGTTACTTCGGTGATGAAGACGCGTGCTCTAGCAATGTAGAGGTTTGCTCTAGTAATGAAGACATGCGCTCCAGCATTGTAGAGGGTCAGTCCAGCAATGAAGACACACGCTCCAGCGATGCAAAAGCTCGCTTCGACAATGAAGACACATGCTCCAGCAATGCAGAGGGTCGCTCCGGCAATGAAGACGTGCTCCAGCAATGCAATGACTGGCTCCGACAGTAACCCTTCTGGAGCCACAAATGCTCCAACGGTTGAATAGGTCGCTCCGGCAATGAAGACAAGTGCTCCGGCAGTACAATTTTTGGAGCCACATCGTTCCGGCTGTTGAATTGGTCACTCCGGCAATACGATACTTGGAACTGCCAATTGACTTTTTTTTTTTACAAGAAGGGCATTTTGGTCCAAAAAATAACAACTTTTTATCTAGGGGGTTTTTGCGATGATAGGTGGTTGTGGAGAAAAAAGTGAGAGGAAAGATTAGCTGGGGGGCAAGTTGCAATAATAGTATACTTTGGGAGGTTTTTGTAATTTTTTCTAAATCATTGTACTTTTAACATTAAAATATATAATTAATTGGACTGCACCACATCCCCCTACTTTTGGTAAAAAAAAAAAAAAAAATCTCCATCATGACTAAAAGTCGGGAACCACTCAAATAACCTACAATGAGTATATTATGTGGTAAGAGATTGAAACTTTAAAAATTATACAAATTTCTTTTGGTACAAAGGGAGAAACATTCTTGTCGATCAGATTTCAAATCGGTTGGTCATAAGAATCTCATTAGACTTAAAGTTAAAAAAAAAAATGGCTATAACTGATTGTGACTTACTTGTACCAAATATAAATAGCTCATAGTATCAGTGTTCAAAATAATGAAGAGTGTCGAGCTTTTACTGAAAAATAAAAAATCCCAAAAAAGTTGTAATAAATTTGTAAAAAATGTTTAAAATTTACATGTTTTTTTTTTATTGTCATATAAAATAAGCAAAACAAAAAAATATTATAAGCGTAATTGGGTTTCAGAGAAAATTTGTAGGCACTTGAAGCAATATTTTTTCAGTGATCTAGTAATTGAAGGAGATTACATAGTACACAACAGTAAAAAAAAAAAACGCTCAAAATTAATAAAATCGACGATGCGGTTTGAGATTTTCTTAAGTTTCGCTATCAAGGTTGACGTGGGGAAAAATCGCTGTGAACCTGGTGGAGTCTGCAGGACAGCAACAATACTTCATTGCAAAGTAAAAATACTACCTTGTGAAGTTCTTGGCAATAGTCACCTAGACTTTAAACTTTTCATGCTCATCGCCTCCTTGGCTTATGTTTTGCCCCTCATTGTCATTGTCATTGTCCTGAATAATTAGCCTACAACGCCCACGACCTGTGCGTCATTGTCTAGATCCCTACCCCAACATATATATATATATATATATATATATATATATAAAGAGAGAGAGAAGTTGAGGTTGAGGTTGAGGCATGCAACCCCAATTGGAGAGAGAAAGAGAGGTGGAGAGAAACTTACTATGTGGAGAGAGAAAGAGAGGTGGAGAGAAACTTACTATGTGGAGAGAGAAAGAGAGGTGGAGAGAAACTTACTATGTGGAGGAAAGAGATAAAGATACTGACTTGTTGTTGCTGCATATACGTGGGTGGATATATATATATATATATATATATATATATATATATATATATATATAGAAAGAGAGTGAGAGGGGTTGAGGTTGGGGTATGCAACCCCAACTGGAGAGAGAGAGAGAGAGGTGGAGAGAGACTTACTGTGTGGAGGAAAGAAAGAAAGATACTAACCTGTTGTTGTTGCATATATGTGAAGAAAAGAGATAAAAACTAGTCTGTTGCTTGCACAAGAGCTTGAGGGTCTTACAGACCCCTCAAACACAAAAATCTCCATCTACATGTTGGATATTCTCTTCATTATCTCTTCTCAACATTGGGAAGAGAAAATAGGCAATAATAGAGCAAAAAACATTGAAAAAAGATAGTAAAGGCATGCAGAGGAAGTATAGTAGAGGCCTGCAAAAAGCCTGTACTGTAATAATGTATAAATCTACCGATCTTTATAGCAAATCATCGATTAGTGCCAAAATCAGCTGATTTTTGTCAATTAGTGTTGATTTGTATAATAAATCGGCCAATTAATGCAATGTATGAAAATTACATAATACATAACCTTTGGAAACGGGCCAACTCAGGATTGGCCAGTGGCCGACTCCAAGTCGGTGATTTTGAAAAATTGACCAACTTTTTGAACACTAGAAAATATAGAGATAGTGATTATAGAAAAAAAAACACCCACCCATATTTGCCAAATACATCCCAATCATATATAAAAAAAATTTTATAAAAAATTTAAATTTTATTAGATTTTTTTCAAATTTTTGTGTGCCTAAGTTATGCACCCAACTTGAGGAAACTCGGCCTTGCTATAGCACGAGACCAAGTTTCTCGAATGAGCTTGAGTGGCCTTAGGCTAGTTATGACACATTGCTTCAGCCGTTTTGCTTACATTGCCTCTTCAATATATTTAGCATTTATTTTCTTAAATTCCATTTCTTCAAGTATATTTTTCTTGATTTTATTCTCCCATCATCGATCTTACTACTTTTAAGTTTTTTTTTTACTATTTTGTAAGAGGTAATCTTCTTCAATTGCTAATTCACTGCAAAAGTATTGCTTCAGGTGCTTATAAATTTTCTCTAAAACCCAATTATGCCTATAATTGTTTTTTGTTTTGTTTATTTTATGTGACAATATCAAAAAATAATTATATATTTTATACTTTCAAGTACCGAGTTGGGGGATTGGGTTAACCCGGATCTAGAAGCAACCTTATCTAAGCCAGACTTGGACTCAACCCAAGTCGAGTTCAAGTCATTAGACTCAGACATGACCTGCCAGGTTCAACACTCAGACCTAGACCCAGACCAAGAAGTGACAATTAATTCTGGTGGACCTGCCGACCCGACAAGTCACCCAATTGCCACCTCTACCTTGTATAAACTTTTTCCTTTATGGAAAAATAAACATAAAGTAGGGGGCATATTTTAACCCCCTATTTTAGAAGAGCACACATATTGTCTTCCCTTAGGAGCATAGTTTACATCTTCTCCTTCGGTTAGGGTTTAGGGTCATTTCAATCTAAAATTTGATTACCATTTTAGAATCACTAGATCATTATTCTCAAAAAAAGAAAAAAAAGAAAGGAAGAGAGTTTTCCAATAGTTAGATCTCACCTTTTAAAAAATTAGGCAATTTTCATTCAATCTTGAGACATTATTTTTGAAGTGCTTAGAGGAAATTTTTTTTATTGAGGTTATCCCCAAATTTTGGGGCCTAAAACTAATTCTAGGTGGGGTTTTTTTCCTAAGAGAATAAATGGACAATATACTCATGACTGAGTAGAACATCTTTTGGGATTTTAGAAAGAGAGATGAAATAAGGGGCTTTCAGGCCATTTTAGTACGTGGAGAATCTATTTGTTTCTAAATAAGGGGGCACATTTCTATTTTCCATCCTTAGTGTGCAATATCTATTTTTTGCATGCCGCAGCCGCACCGTGCCACGGTGGTAACAACTCATCCTTTTCCTTAGTCATAGATCTATCTTCCTCGCTCCTCATTTTTCTTCCAAATGATTTGAGCGGCATCTACAAACAACTAATGTAGTCTCTAAAGGTCATGACTGAGGAGGATAACTTTTCTTTGTTGATGGTATTGCATAATAATACAAGGATATGGTACCGAGGCTTTAAACAATCAAAGCAAAGCACACCTTCAAATAGTATCGAGAAATGTGGTTTCTTGGAAAGTTTTTGTGATAGCTTTAAAATATATTTTTATTTTTAATTATAAAATTTAGAGAAATTATAGCTAATATACTTTAATGTAAAAAAATTATAAAAAAAACTCCAATTTCTCAAAACCTCGTCCACATACCATTTTTCCCAATTTTCGGCATTTTTTGGACAAAAATACCTTTTACGGTAGCCTTTCTACCGTAATGTATTGCGACCATTACAGTAATTAAAATACCATTATAAATAGAGATTGAACTACGGTACTTCTAGTACCGTAATAATGTGAACATCTATTATGGTACTTTAATTACCGTAATAATATAGAGTATTACGGTAATTAAATTACTGTAATACCTTACGTAGTATTACGGTACTTTAATTACCGTAATATTGCCCAAGCCTCATAACAAAAGAATTTCTACTCTCTTGAGTCTATTATCTATTTACTCTCGCGACAAAACTTCATACTAGTTGTATTTGTCAAATTTCAAATTTTTAGGATATAATCTCCACTTAATTTTTATATGGTTCTCAAAATTTTACACAAAAACACTCTTAAAAAGGTGTTTTTAAGTGATGGAGTAGATCCACATCGTGCTTCCATGGGAACATGGGTTTTTTGAAAAAAAAGAGGGGTAACCCTGATAGTAGCTTTGGCTTGAAGCTTTTAAAGTATTACGGTATTGAGATTACTATAAAGTCAAAAGTATTACGGTAATAAGAATATCGTAAAGTCTTTACGGTATTCTTAATACGGTAATACTTTAAAAGCTTCAAACCAAAGCTAATATCAAGGTTACCCCTCTCTATTTTCAAAAAGTCCATGTTCCCATGGGAGCATGTTGTGGATTTACTCCCTCGCTAAAAAACACCTATTTAAGAGTGTTTTTGTTCTAAATTTTGAGAACCATATAAAAATTAAGTAGAGATTATATCATAAAAATTTGAGATTTGAAAAATACAACTAACATAGGTTTTTGTCGAGGGAACAAATTGATAGTAGACTCAAGAGAGTAGAAAATCTTTTGTTTTGAATTGGGCAATATTACGGTAATAAAATTACCGTAATACTACTTTAAGGTATTACGATATTTTAATTGCCGTAATACTCTATGTTATTACAATAATTAAAGTACCGTAATAGATGTTCATGTTATTACGGTACTAGAAGTACAGTAATTTTATCTCCATTTACAACGGTATTTTAATGACCGTAATGATCGTAATGCATTATCGTAGAAAGACTACAATAAAAGGTATTTTCGTCCAGAAAATGCTGAAAATTGGGAAAAATGGTGTAGGCGAGGTTTCAAGAAGTTGGGGGATTTTTTACGATTTTCTTAAAATTAAGGTATATTAGAGATAATTTCTCTAAAATTTAAAGCTTCAAAAATAGTGTAAAGCCTCGGCTCTATATAAGCTTTTTCCATGACACAATGCATCTCTCATTTAAGGACTCGGTTTCTATGTGGCCAAGCCCGCATATGTAAAAATGCAAGCTTCTTAACGAATCTATTTTTGACATGGATTTTTGGACTTAATATTTAAGGACATGTAATCTCTAACAAGGAGATCATGAATATGAAAGAATAAATAAATTTTAAAACTAAAAATAATAATTCTAATAAGAAAACATCTAGACCATTAGTTTCTGTTGTTTTTAGATGGAACACCTACTTGCATCCATCTTTAAAATGGATGTTTTACACCTTTTGGTGGACCGCATATGTGGTCATGCGGTCCAACCCGCATGAAACAATTTTCCCTCATTTAAATGGTCATCTATAGACTTTCCCTCTTTAAACTTCAAATTGACCAATGCCTGAACCAGAAAGGCTTTATTACCAATTGTCTTCCCCTTATACAAGTCTTGCAACTTTCTTCACAAGGATTTTGCAGTCTTCTCATTTAGCGCATTATGGAATGCTGTAATATTAAAACGATTATCAAATAGTCGTAAGTGCTTTCTTGTATGCTTTATATCACTCTACGTTCTTGGTTTTCCCTTCATCAGGAGCATATAAGTCCTCCTAAAATAAGAGATCTTCCATCACTGATTGCCAAATTATCAAACCATTCCAATTAAGATTTATCGTCCTACTTCTTGCACTTGGATCTATATCCACTTAAAAAACTATGCAATAAAAAATAATAATAATGAAGCTCATAATTCCAAAAGAAAACCCCGGTTGTGATACAAGGAAGGTAAAAACAATAGGGCAAATAAAATCCATTGACCAATGAAAAATATGAACTTGTAATATCTACGAGTTCCATTTTCTTCTTCTCTCTCGAAAAATAAGTTCTCTATGGCCCCATTTGTTCCCTGAAAATGTGTATCTTAGAATTGATATTTTCTGGAATTAGTATTTCTTGGAAGATGGGTGTATGCTGTTTTGATAGCATCTGGAAGAGATATGGAAGATGCAAATTCACTGTTTGGATTGCTGGTTTGGGTCGTTTTTCTTTTGGGCAGACCCCAAGCAACTTCGTTCACTTACCACAAAATTTTGAATTCCATCATTTCCAGGAAATATAAATTCCACCTATTTAAGTGGAATTAACATTTCCAACTATATGGCTTAAAAGGTGGAAATGTGGATTCCCATGGAAATGTCTATCCTTCTGTCAAGGAGAATTCAAATACGATTTTTAGATAGTTTTCTTTGATATGGGACTCCCTGAAATCAAAATCTAGGAAACCAAACGAGCTCAAAAGGACTTTATTAGGTGCTTGTTAATCTTACCTTCTTCTTTTTTCTCTATCTCAAAACCACGTTCTCTATAACACATAGAAAACACCCGTAAATCATGCCCCTTAGTTACTAACACGGCTCTTACACTTCTAATTCTAACTATTTTATTTATTTATGCACTGAAAAATGATCTCCACACAGTGTCTTTCTAACAAGATTCTCCCCAAGATTTGCGTACTACTTTTATTAAAGGACACGGTTCTATGTGGCCAGCAGAAATGCTGGCTTGGCAATGAATATATTTTTAAAATATAATTTGATTCTAATGTTTAGAGAATATATAATCTTTAACATCTAGATCATGAATATGAAAAATAAAATAAAATTGAAAACTTGAAATAATAATTATATTAATATAACATTTGGACTATTAGTTACAATTGTTTTTAGATGGACCGTCTATTTGCATTCATCTTTAAGATGGTTGATTTATACCTTTGGATGGAATGTTGTAGAAATGTGGTCGAGGCTGCATGAAATAATTTTCCTTTATAAAAAAATAGGATAAACACTTACAACTCACATGTGACTGAACCTCACATCACTCCCTTGTCTCTCTATTAATACACTCCAATGGCTCTCTTTGGCATTTCTTTCCTCTATGATTCCCGACCTTTAGCTGTACCTGGAACCTATTGAAAATGAAACAAGGGCCATGGTAAATCCATTTCTCTACCTTAAATAGAAAGAAAAGCATCAAAATACATTTGCTAAGTCACAATATATATATACTATCTTCAAATAAATACTAGTATCCTCCAGCTATTACAGACCCACTACATTTCAGATCAAGAATTTTTTGCCATTGTTTTTCGAGAAATTGGTCTTTATTTCTCACCTCCACTCGAAACTGGGATCAATGCTTCCTAGCTTGGAATTGTAGAAACTGGCAGCTATTTTGACTTGATCATTACATAACAATTTCCTTTTTTAAAAAAAAAGGAAAAAAAAAGTCATGCCAAGGAATAATTTTTTTTAAAAATGGAGCATTTATGACATTAGTGATTAAACTGAAGAGTTCTATGAACTATGTTGCACTTATTTATAGGCTGGTGATGGGCCGGTTTGCCCAGCTCTAGAAAACTAGGGCTTGGATCTGTGCCAGGCCCTCCATGGCTCTAGGACAAGGTTGGGACATGCCTTGGCTAGGTCCGCAATAGGGGTGGCCCAATTCGGCCCATCCCAGCCCTTTTCTCTTATTGTTTTTCTTTTGTTTGCTTTTAATGTAATTGGCCCAGCCTTGCCTTGACAAAACCAGGGCCTCTTCGGCTTTGGTAGGGCTGGATGGGGCTCGAGCCAGCTCTGTAGGTACCAAGGCTGAGCTAAGGCCAAGGCTAGGAAGTATAACCGATTGATAGAAACCAAAACACCTAGCATCCACTCTCCCCTAAGGCCTCTATTCCTCTTACCATGAATGGTAAGGACCAGAAGCCCTTGAGGGAGAGTGAAGATTAGGTGCCCTGAAATTTTTCTTGGTCCTCTACTCCCATCTGCATAGATCTAGTGAAGCCATGCTAGTTATTTATAATGCTAAGTATAACAGGCATAATAATATCATGTGGGACCTTGAGATCACAAATCATTGTATTAGACTAGATATGATAAGGAATCAATTCTCTTTGGCCAATTGTTTTTCTTCTTTTTCTCAAGATAATCAATTATTCTTTTAACGTAGCTCAAAATTACATATTTACAAATCGATTCAAGTCAATCATATGACAGAGAAAATTCCTACAAAATTTGATGAGGCAAAACCTTCTTACTAAGACATCTTCTTCATTATTTGCACTTAGTAACGGAGATGAACCCTTGTGCAACCCTTGTGTGGTTTAGCACATTTAACAGAAGCAAAAGGAGAAAAATGGTTTCACAGCAAGAAACAGAAGCAAATGGAGAAAAATGGTTTCACAGCAAAAACTATATTTTTTTTAAGAAGCCTTTTCTCAAAGTTACCTACCAATAAAGCAACAACTATAGTATATGAATTTTAAAAAAACATAGAGTAACCCGGAGGATCAGAATTTGCGGAGCCGACCCCAAATAATTAAGAAAAGACTCTGATGATGATGACGAAAGTAACCTGAAACTTAACTACTCCTAGTTGGGGTAGTTGGGGTAACATCAGTCATTCTCGAAATACACATTATAGAGAGTGCTCTTTCTTATATGGATAATCTATCATTCTGGGGACAACCTAAGTTTTTGTCATAATTCTGATTCATCAAATAATTTTAATTCCTCTTATTTTCTTGTGAATAGGATATTAAGTGGTAGGTAATCTTCTAACATGGAATTATGCATAATATAAAGCATCTTCATAATTAAAGAACTCACTTTGCGATAAATACAAAAATTAACATTTTATATTTGCATTTCTTTGGGTCGACTATAGGAACCATTTTGATTCTTTGGATAATTTTACATAGAAAGGCCTTTGACCCTTCACTGTTTTGAATGAGACGAATGTCAAGGAGAATTACTTCTGTATTTTTGCACTTTATTCCAAGGCCCTTAAGTGATCAAGGGGTCAACCTATTTTTCACGTGGAAGCCATGATATCATGAGTGAACCTAATCTCACTTGAAGATACCATGATCACTAGATTTGTCTCTTATTTTGTTCAAAAGTCAGATAGATGAAAATTCTCCCATTGAAATTTAAATAGGATTAAACTTTCAGATTTTAAAATTAATGTAGAATGCTTAATTAGTGTCAACCTCTTTTCATTCTTTGAATTGGCTTCTTTTGAAATTATATATATTCACATCTAATTAATATTTAATCGGGGTCATTAAAGTCCTTGCTAATCAAGCCAACCAAAAAAGAAAATCATGCTAATCTAGCAAACTAAATGCCATGGCACACTTCCAATTGAAGATTTGGGTGCAAATTTCATTTCTAATCATATACTACTTAATGAAAAATATAAAAAAAATACATTTTAATTTTAATAAAAAGATGTCAAAATCACTCTTGTCCATCAGATTTCAAATCGGGTGGCTATGGAGTATGCCTGACTTGACTCAAAAGGAAAAAGTTTATATAAGGATGCAACACTACGGATGCCCCTAAATCCATTGGAAAAGGTAGTTTTAATGTTGAAAAACCCTTTGATTGATCATCTCGACATCGAGATATATGACTATGAAAAATAAAAAGATTTTAAGTCTCAGAAATAGTACATTTTACAACATATTTACACTGTCAATTTTCAAAATTTTCGTATGTGTATAGATCTACTTGATTTCAACCATTTTTTAAATTTAAAATTTTATAATTAGATATAAAAATAGATTTTGAGATAATGACAAGAACATTTTACATCAAAATTATATACCATGATAAAATTTGAAGGTGCACGTTACCTCTACACCTACGGATGCATCCGTATGCCAACTGCACCCGACTCAAAAAGTTATTGAAATTGTATTGATCAAGAATAACCACATTTGGGCCATGTTGGACATTTTGTTGATTACTATGAAGACCAAAAAATAAAAATAAAAAAAAGAAAAAGAAAAAAGGGATAAGTTTCAAGAATGAATTCCTTATCATCTCTAGTCTGATGAAAATGCTTGGGATTACATGGTCCCACATAATAATATGCCATTGATGGCACCATAAGTTGTTGAGGTGTCCACACCTTTTCTATCTATGCTGATAGGAACAAAGGAAGGAGAGATTTTCATGGCACCTCACCTTCACTCTCCCTCAAGGACTTCCAATCCTTGCCTTCATAAGAGGATTAGAAGCCCTTGGTGAGAGTGGTTGCAAGTTGCTTTGCCTTGGCTCACTTTACCAGAGAAATTTACCCACCGATGGGAAAAAAAGATCGGTAGGAAAGGATTTAAGATTTTTTAGTTTGTTGCCATTTTACCTATTATTTCAAAAGTCTAACTTTGAACTAACCAAATTAAAGAATTAAATATTTTTGTAGTTTAAAAGTTCAACTTTAAAACTAGGTCATGTATAAAGCTGTTCGAAAGGCTAACTTTTGATCTACCAAAACACAAAGAAGTTGATGTATTTAGACTTTTGAACCCCACAATACTTAGTTTTGCCTTTTAACTTAGTTTTTTAGGCGGTCCAAGACTAATGTACTTTTCCCATTGATTCTGTCAAACCCTCTCTCTCAAAATTAAGATCTCTTCCCAATCACTCTCAAAATTAAGATTTCTTACCAGTCTATTTCTATCTTCTTTTCTTTTGGGTAATTCAATGGGGATGACAAGCCCCTACCCGTTTTTTGAAATCGTTAGTGGTTTTTACTGTCCAAAATTGGATAATCTCTATATATCCAAGATGACTTGTATGCGTATGCATGGCTAAGGGAGTTAAAAATATTAGCTGTCTATAATGTCAACTTATGATGTAAGTATTGAAATAGTAATCAAGCTTAATACTTGGTTAATGGTCCAATACTCGAATGGAAGCTATATTTGAGTGTCAAATAGTAAGGAAGAAAATTTACAGTGAATTTTGTTTTTTTTTTGTTTTACAATTATAAAAAACAAAAAAAGTAGGCAATATCTTGTGTTCATCATACAAAAATATCATGTGACTATGGTAGATAATAGAGGCACAAAAGTTCCAATAAAGTCGCCAAGACAGTTCATAGGAGGGAGAAGCTCAGAGGGGGAAAAAGTTGTCAAGCCAGATCGTAGGAGGGAGAAGCTGTGAGAGAGAGAAAGAGAGATTCAACAATGGAAAAGAAAACATGGACGGAAGTTCCAAGAATTCTTCTTGATTGTAAATAGTGTTTTGAGGCTTAGCCGGGTATACTCAGACTCGACGGAGTAAATCGGCCTCGCCCTATGGGCGAGAGACGAGTTTGCCCTAAGTACATTGTACACACATTTTAAAGTTTATATATAAAAATACACCAACCTTAACAAACAACACTTACGTAATGCATTGGATAGTGTATACATTGGGTAGTGTGCATACTTGTCATCCATTATGGTGAAGGTTTGAATCCATTCAAGTTCTGAAGTCTTTATGGTGAGGGTTTGAATCCATTCAAGATCTGAAGTCATGAACCAAAATTCGTATAACTTTGATTTTAAGTTGTTGTTGAAAGAAAGATTAATGTGATCTTGTAAGAGAATATATATATATATACACAAGTAGTATTATTACAATAACTCTTGCTTCAAAGAAAATAAAACTAACAAATCTAAGATGTTAAAAACCTTGATGTTATTAAACTAATTTTCTTTAAATAAAGAAAAATATCCACAATTTTTATGCGTGGGAATATAAAGTACATATGATGAGAAAAAAAAAGAAAATGTTGGAGATTACCTCAACCGGGCTTAGTACACCTCGCACCAAGTCTCCTCCTTTCTATGGTACTCGGATCTATGATCGGTCTCCTGATTCTCCTACATATGGCAAAACCCTCTCAATGGCATATAGATCTCGATCTAAAACTAACTACCTAAGACCAACTACCTAAAGCCTAAATGTTTTAGTTTTGCTCAAGCCCATTTGGCTTGATCTTTTGAGAGATGAGAGGTAGATCAAAGAGAGAGGGAGGAATCCACTAGCAAGGGGATCCTCCCTTTTGCTACCCAAAAATCAAACTACCGGATCCCCTTTGCTATCCAAAAATCAAACTAACCTTAGCTTGGGCGTGTCATCTGTGCCCTTAGAAAAACTTGGGAGAGATCTTGAAGCCCTAGTGGGGCACGCCACCTATAGAGAGATCTTTGAGAGAGATAGTAGAGACTTGGGGGAACCTCTTTTTATAGATTTTCTTAGGGTTTGCCTCAATTTGTAGGGTTAAATCTTGATCGTCAATCTAAGAAGACTTGTGGGGTGAGAGATTTGAGTCATCCATCTCTTTGATCCACCATCAAGATTCAAGAGATGAGCTAGAGCCTTATCTACCCTTTCTAGATCAATTCCCATCAAATCTTTAAATAAAAAAAGTATATATCTTATTTTCTATTTTAGTATATCCAATGTTTATTTCTTTGATCAACCAATCTTGATTCAAAGATTTATTAACTATTTCAAATATTCAATGTAAGTTGGCTATACCAAAAAATAAGCCAACAAACAACAGATAAACATTCTTCCCAAGAAGAATACGTGAATGGGTGGGGTGTACCACCCTTTTGTAGCTACGTGTAGGCCCAACCTAATCCACATGTTCTTAAATTTTGGGCCCCATATTTTATGGAAGTCTCATATATTTTTAGAAAATATTTTATTTCATATTTAGAATTTTTAAGTCATCTTATTTTATTTAAAACATTAAAAAATAAATTTATTTTAATTTATAAATCCAAATGACAAAAATAAAATATCATAAGATTCACAAAAATTCAAATAAACATAATAAAAATCAATATCATAAAATTAATTAATACTAATTAATTTTGATGGGAAATGGATCCATTAGATCCAAGAATTATCAATACATGGGAGCACTCTACCTTCAACTGTGAATCACGATCCGCCTAGCTTTCTCAAACTAACCCAGCAGTTCTCATAACCTACAGTACATTGCAGGGGCTCATGATTGGACCACCAAAGTCCGCCAATAGACTAGATAATGCAATCTTAGTTTATGGATTTCAGGTTCTACCCTAGAAACAAAAAAATTATGGTTGTCCAGACCATGATGCAACCATGACTCTATAGTACATAGGGGTAATCTCTCGCACATGTATACGCTTCACCCTCTTCGACGAATCTCAAAATGGCTATGTATATGTCGTGTGATGATATAACTATGAGGTTTTAGCTATGTCTCTAAAGGCTATTCATCACATAAAAGGGCCACACAGTCCCTCGGCTCTCATCTCGGTATACTTTGACCTCATCAAGGGCTAACCTACTAAACCCTTCTTGATAGATCCCTATGCCCAGGTACCTTGGGTTTTTTCAAACTCAACTGGCCTAGCACGTCGAGCCTAGTCCGAGTATCGGCAAATTGTATTTGCCTAGTATGGTCCACAAGAGGACACACTACCATTGAGTTTATGTTTTACTATATAAAATGCTTATACAAGAAACCAAGATGGATCAAATGAAATTTTAAAACACTTTACAAATATCCTAGTGCTAGATAATGCAAGAAACCAAGACCAACAAAAGGGTACCTTAAAAATCTCGACCATTAATATAGTTTTGGCTAAAAACGTTAAAAAGGAATATTAATTAAAAGATTAAGCAAAATTATGGATAATTTAAAATCAAAAAAAGAAACTCGGTAGGAAAATTGACCAATGGGGATTTTTCAGATTTCACCTTTACGTCAAAAGTTTAGTCATTGAACTAAAACATAAGTTATGCTAGACAATGCACATAACTAAGAAAGATAAAAAGATGCTTTAAAAGGTCGTAGCAATGAATATCTTTAAGCATAAATTAAACAAAGAATATCAACAAAAAAGTCAGACAAAATTATGAACAATATCAATAGAAACACGAAAGGTCAAAAGGCAAATCGAGTTATGAATAAATATCCACAGAGTACACCCTTGATCACAAAGTCTTGTAATCAAACTGAAATATTAATAATGCCAACTAATGTAAAGAAAATGTAAAGAACTTAGACAAATAAAAAGGTATAGTAAAAGACTCAGTTAAGAATATATTTGATATACAATAATTAAAATAATAATAACACGTAATGTAAGCAAAGTATTGATAATTTCAATTCAAAAAACAAAAACTAGAAGGAAAAACGACAAATTAATGAAATCTTTGAATTTCACCCTGGACCCCAAAGTCTAGTTATTGAGTTAAGATATATATTATGCGAAACAATGCAAAGAACAAGGGCGAATAATTGAACGCATAAAAAACCTCAGTCACTAAATATCTTTTACGATTATAAAAATAAAAATGTATATCAACCAATTAAGTCTACAAATTTGTGTATCAATTAAAATCAAACAATAAAAGAGAAAAAAAAAATTTGGCTAATAAATGGGGATATATAAAAAAACCCAACAATAAATATCTTTAGGCATAAAAAATTTCAAAGAAACATCAATCCAAAAAGTCAACAAATTATGGAGAATGTCAACTGAAACTCATAAAGTCCAATGGAAAATCGACAAATCTATAGGGATCTATGGATTTTAACCCTATCACCAAAGTCTAGTCATTGAGTTAAAACCTAAATCTTGCCACATAATGCAAGGAACCAAGATAAATAAAAAAAAATCTTCAAAGACTTAAGCCACAAATATCCTAGTGCCAGACAAATAAAAGGGTACCTTAAAAATGTCAACCATGAATATCTTGTCTTAAAAAATTACAAAGGAATATCAACAAAAAGAGTAATCAGAACTATGGATAATTTCAAATCAAACTAAGAAACATGGAAGGAAAATTGACCACTTAATGGGGGTTCTACATATTCCCTAAATTCTAGTCATTGAGCTGAAACATAAGTTATGACAATGCACGTAACCAAGAAAGATGAAAAGATGCTATAAAAAATTAGTATATATCCTTAGGCTTAAAAGTCGTACAAAAGTTCGAATAATTTCAACTGAAACACGTAAGATAGATTGGAAAATCGACTAATAAGTAGGGATCCGCGGATTTCACCCCAAACCCCATAATTTTGTAAGTAAATTGAAGCATAAGTAATGCCAACTAATGAAAAAACTAAGACAAATAAAATAATATATTAAAAAACTCAGCTACAAACATCTTTTGACTTACAACAATAAAAAGGAATAATAGCGCGTAATATAATCAAAGTATTGATAATTTCAAATCAAACAATAAAAACCAGAAGGTAGAAAACGACAAATTATAGAAGGATCTATGGATTTCACCCCTGACCCTGAAGTCTAGAAAGTGACTTAAGACATATTTTTTGTTAAACAATGCAAAGAATTGGGAGAAAAAAGACACGTAAAACAACTCAGTCACAAAATATCCTTTAGGATTAAAAAAAAAAAAGGTACCAATTAAATCAACAAAAATATGTATCGTTTCGAATAACACAACTAAAAGAGGAAATAAAATCGATGAATAAATTGGGGTATACAACAGATTTAACTTCTAACCCCAAAATCTAGTCGTTGAAGCAAAGAAACCCAGTCATGAATATTTTATACTTAAAAATTAAAAAGGAACACCAACTCATAAAGTCAACAAAATTATGAGAAATTTAAAGTAAAACATAGAAGGCCTGTAGGAAAATTGACAAATTTATGGGAATTTACGGATTTTCACTCCTGTCCCCAATGTCTTGTCATTGAGTTAAAACCAAATTATTGCCACATAATGCAAAGAACCAAATATTGGAATATCAACTAAAAGGTTAAACAAAATCATGGATAATTTCAAATCAAACAAAAAAATCAGAAGGAAAATTGATGACTTAATGGGATCTATGTATTTCAACCATGTTCCCAAAGTCTAGTTATTGAACTGAAACATAAATTATGCCCGAAAATGTACATAACCAAGAAAGATAAAATGATGCCTTAAAAAATTAAATAATTAATATCCTTTGGCTTAAAAATAAAAAAGAATGTCAACAAAAAATCAAATAAGATTATGACTAATTTCAATTGAAATACAAAAAGATCGAAAGGGAAATTAAAACATAAGTAATGCCAACCAATGAAAAAAACAAAGACAAAGAAAAACATATATTAAAAAACTCATCTATGAATATCTTTTGACTAACAACAATAAAAATGAATAATAATGTAAACAAAATATTGATAATTTCAAATCAAATAATAAAAATCAGAAGGAAAAATGCCAAATTAATGAAGTATCTACAGATTTCACCCTTGATACCAAAGTCTAATTATTGACTTAAGACAAATCTTATGCTCAACAATACAAGGAACTTGGGAGAATAAAATGAAACCTAAAATAATTCAAGCCTGAAATAACTCTAAGTCATAAACTACATTTTAAGATTATAAAAATAAAAATGTACCAAGTAAGTGAATAAAATTATATATCATTTTAAATCACACAACTAAAAGAGGAAATAAAATAAACTAATAAATGGGGATATACGGATTTCATCTTTGACCAAAAAAAATCTAGTCATTGAATTAATACCTAAATATAGTAGATAATGCAAAGAACCAAGTCGAATAAAATGAGGATATTCTTGTGCTTTAAAAATTAAAACGCACCAATCCAGAAAGTCAGCAAAATTATGAGGAATTCAAAATGAAACAAAAAAAGTCTGAATAAAAATAAAAAAATCTTTGGGGATCGACGAATTTCACCTCTATCCTTAAAAGTCTAGTTATGAATAAAAATCAAAATATTGCCAAATAATGCAAAGAACCAAGATATGATAAAAGGAAATATTAAAGCACTTAGCCACAAATATCCTCATGCCAGACAATACAAATCTCTGAATATCTTTTTGGCTTAAAAATTTAAAAAAGAATATCAAGTAGAAGAGTAAACGAACTATGAATAATTTAAAATCAAACCAAGAAAATCAATAAGAAAATTAACTAGTTAATAGGGATCTACAATTGCTCCCTTGTCGTCTAATCAGTAAACTAAAACATAAGTTATGCTAGACAATGAATGTAACCAAGAAAGATAAAATAATACTTTAAAAAACCTAAGTAATGAATATTCTGAGGCTTAAAATTTAAACAAAGAATATTAACAAAAAATTCAGACAAAGTTATGAATAATTTCACCTGAAACACAAAATATCAAAAGGCAAATTGACTTATAAAAAAGGATCCATGAATTTCACCCCTAACCAATAAGTCTTGTAATTAAATTGAAATATTCATAATACCAATCAATGTACAGAACCAAGACAAATAAATATATATATTAAAATACTCTGCTATGAATATCCTTTGACTTACAATAATAAAAATAAATAGTAACCTGTAATGTAACAAATTATTGATAATTTCAAATCAAATAACAAAAACTAAAAGGAAAAACATCAAATTAATAAAGATCTACAGATTTCACCCGACCGCAATATTTAGTTATTGAATTAAGACATATATTATGCTAAACCACGCAAAGATCGCGGGTAAATAAACAGATACCTGAAAAAACTCAGTCACGAACTATCACTTGGGATTAGGAAAAAAAAAGATATGTCAATCAATTAAGTCAACTAAGTTATGTATCATTTCAAATCAAACAACGAAAAGACGAAGGAGAATTGACAAATAAAAGGGGATATGTAGATTTCACCATTAAGACCAAGTTTTCACAGACAATGCAAAGAATTAAGACAAATAAAATGATACGTCAAGAACCCAACACAAAATATCCTTAAGATTAAAAAATTAAAATGAAACATCAACGCATAAAGTCAAAAAAATATGGTGAATTCAAATAAAAAAAAGTCTAAAGGAAACTTGACAAATCTATGGGGATTTACGGATTTCACCCATGTAACCAAAATTTCCTTAAGCCATGAATATCCTAATGCTAGACAATGCAAGTAACCAAGATAAATAAAATATTACCCTAAAATCTCAACCATGAAAATCTTTCTTGGCATAAAAAATTAAAAGGGAATATCAACAAAAAGGTTAAACAAAACTACTGATAATTTCAAATCAAACATAGACAATCAGAATTGACCACTTAATGGGGATCTACTTATTTCAACCTTGTCTCCAATGTCTACATATTGAACTGAAACATAAGTTATGTTAGATAATATGCATAATCAAGAAAGATAAAAGGATGCCATAAAAAAATAAGTAATAAAAATCGTTAGGCTTAAAAAAAAGGAGGAAAATTAATAAAAAAAAGTTAGACAAAATTATGAATAACTTCAACTGAGACACCAAATATAGAAAATAAAATTGACTTATAAATAAGGATCCATGGATTTCACCCTGTATCCCAAAGTTTGCAATTAAATTGAATAATAAGTAATGACAACCAATGAAAAGAACTAAGACAATAAAACGACGTGTTAAAAAACTCAGCTATGAATATCCTTTGACTTACAACAATAAAAAGAATAATAGCGCGTAATGTAAACGAAGTGTAGATAATTTCAAACGAAACAGCAAAATCTGGACGAAAAAAATGACATAGTAATGAAGGATCTACGGATTTCTCCCCTGACCCCAAAGTCTAGTTATTAACTTAAGACATATCATATGCAAAACAATACAAATAGCTGAGGCCAATAAAAGTACACATGAAATAACTTATTCAAATTTATGTATCGTTTCAAATCGAACAACGAAAAGTGGAAATAAAATTGACTAATGAATGGGGATATACTGATTTCACCCCTGACCCCCAAATCTAATCAATTAAGACCTAGTTATGGAATATAATGCAAAGAACTAAGATGGATAAAATGATAAGTAAAAAACCCAATCATAAGCGTGCTTATGCTTAAAAAATTTAAACGGAACACCAATCCATAAAGTCTACAAACTTATGAGGAATTTAAAATGAAACAATGAAAGTCCGAAGGAAAATCGCCAATATATGGGGATCTATAAAGTTCATCCCTATCTCCAAAGTTCAGCAATTGAGATAAAATAGAAATATCGCTACATAATGCAAAGAACCAAGATGGATAAAAAGAAATCTTAAAATACTTAGCCACAAATATCATAATGGTAGACAATGCAAAGAACCAAGACAAATAACACGGTGCCTTAAAAATCTTGACTATGAATATATTTTTGGCCAAAAAATTTAAAAAAGAATACCAACTAAAAGATTTAACAAACAATGGATAATTTCAAATCAAACAAAGAAAATCAGTAGGAAAATTGACCAGTTAATAGGGCTCTACAGATTTCACCTATATCCCCAAAGTCTAGTCATTGAATTGAAAAATAAGTTATACTAGACAATGCACGTAACCAAGAAAGAGAAAATGATACCTTAGAAAACCTCAGTAATGAATATCTTAAGGCTTAAAAATTAAACAAAGAATATCAACAAAAACATCACACAAAATTATGAATGATTTCAACTGAAACACAAAAATGTAATTAAAATAAAGATCTACAGGTTTCACCCCTGACCACAAAATCATGTAATTAAAATGAAATATAATCAATGACAACTAACGTAAAGCACCAAGAAAAATAAAATAATATGTTAAAAAAATTAGCTACGAAAATCCTTTGATTTACAAAAATAAAAGAAATAATAACCCGTAATGTGAACAAAGTAACGACAATTTTATTAATCAAAGAACCAAAAAACTAGTGAGAAAAACAACATATTAATGAAAGATCTACAGGTTTCACCTCTGACCCCAAAATCCAATTATTAAGTTAAGATATATCTTATGCTAAACAATGCAAAGAACATTGGCGAATAAAAGAACACCTCAAAAACCTCAGTCATTATTTATTACTTATGATTAAAAAACAAAAAGGTATATCAAATAATTAAGTCAACAAATTTTTGTATCATTTCAAATCAAACAACAAAAAGAGGAAGGAAAATAGACTAATAAATGGGAATATATGGATTGCACCCAGACCCCAAAGTTTAGTAAGTGGATTAAGACCTAGTTTTAGCAGACAAAGCAAAGAACTAAAACGAATAAAATCATACATAAAAAAATCAACAATAAGTATCCTTTGGCTTAAAAAAAATAAAAAAGAACATCAATCCATAAATTTCAACAAAAATATGGAAAATGTCAAACGAAACAAACAAAGTCCGAAGGAAAATTGACAAATCTACAAGGATCTATGGATTTCATCCATGTCACCAACAATACAAAGAACCAAGACAAATAAAATGATGCCCTAAAAAACTAAGCAATTAAACTACGAATATCCTAGTTCCCAACAATACAAAAAACCAAGACAAATAAAAGAGTACCTTAAAAATCTCCATCATGGATATTGTTTTTGTCTAAAAAAAAAAAAATGAATGTCAACAAAAAGATAAACAAAACTATGGATAATTTCAAATTAACCAAAGAAAATCGCTAGAAAAAAATTGCCTAGTGAATGGGGATCTACGGATTTCAACCCTGACCTCATAGTTTTGTCATTGAACTAAAGCTTAAGTTATGCCACACAATGCATGTAATTAAGAGATATAAAAGGATGCCCTAAAAAACTAAGCAATTAATATCCTTAGGCTTAAAAATAAAAAGAATATCAACAAAAATGTCGGACAAAATTATTCAGAATAAATTCAACTGAAACATAAAAGATCGAAAGGGAAATCGACTTACAAATCAATAGGGATCTATGGATTTCACCCATGTCACCAAAGTGTAGTTATTGAGTGAAAACCTAAAATATTGCCACATAATGCATGGAACCAAGATGGAGAAAAAGAAATCTTAAAACACTTAAGCTACAAATATCCTAGTTCCCAGCAATGCAAAGAACCAAGACAAATAAAAGACCAACAATGCAAAGAACCAAGACAAATAAAAGAGTACCTTAAAAATCTCCACCACGAATATCTTTTTTGGCTAAAAAAAATAAAAATGAATATCAACAAAAAGATTAACAAAACTATGGATAATTTCAAATCAACCAAAGAAAATCGAAAGAAAAATTGCTTAGTGAATGGGGATCTACGGATTTTCAACTTTGACTTCATCGTCTTGTCATTGAACTAAAGCTTAAGTTATGCCACACAATGCATGTAACTAAGAAATATAAAAGGATGTCCTAAAAAACTAAGCAATTAATATCATTAGGCTTATAAATAAAAATGAATATCAACAAAAAAGTCGAACAAAATTATTTAGAATAAATTCAACTGAAACACAAAAGATCGAAAGGCAAATCGACTTACAAATAAGGATCCATAGATTTCACCCCAGACCTTAAAGTTTTGTAATTAAATTAAAATATAAGTAATGCCCATAAATAAACAGAACAAACACAAATAAAATGGTATCTTAGAAAACTCAACTATGAATATCCTTTGACTTACAACAATAAATATGAATAATAATGCATATTGCATATATACGCAAATCAAATAACAAAAAATGGATGGAAAAACGACAAATTAATGAAGGATCTAAGGATTTCACCGCTGAGCCCAAAAGCCAGCTATTGATTTAAGACATATCTAATGCTAAACAATACAAAGCATTGGGGCCAATAAAAGGACACCTGAAACAACTCAGTCACAAAGTGGAGGGAAAATTTGTTTTTATTCTACATTTTTATTAAATTTTAAAGGATGTATATTACTGTTTGCTTGAATTATAGTTTGCTTTTAGGGCGTATTTTTAGGTTTTTAGTTTTTAAGGATTCTATGGTTTTTAGTTTTTTAGGGATTCTAGGTTTTTTAATATATTTTTTGTTCATTTCATGAAAACTATTTACAAGTAGTATTCATGAGTACTATTCACGGGTACTAGTCATACGGGTAAATTTGTCATTATAAAATTTAATTTTAAGATAGGGTAAAGATGTTATTTTAATCATTGTATAGACATGAAATGTTCTGAAACATTTGAATTATATATATATATATATATATATATATATAAGATGCGTGGGGTCTTGTGACGGTCAATTGCACATGATTTTTAGAAATTAAAAAAGAGAAGTGTAGGCCTTTGCAACCCTAACTTGGGTGTGGAAAAGAAACCTATAGTTTCTTCGGTGCTTGTGTTTTGCTTTGTTTCTTGTTGATTTTACTGTTACCTCAAATTTCCCTACACCACAAAGTATCCTTTAGGATTATAAAAATTAAAAGGTACTAATTAAGTCAACAAACTTACGAATTGCGTCAAATCAAACAATAAAAGGAATAAATAAAATCGACTAATTATAACATCAAATCAAGTTATTGAAGTAAGACCTAATTATAATAGATAATGCAAAGAACCAAGAAGGATAAAATAATACGTAAAAAAAAGTCTAGTCATGAGCATTTTTATGCTTAAAAATTTAAAAAAGAACACCAATCTATAAATTCATTAAAATTATAAAGAATTTAAAATGAAACCAAGAAAGTCAAGGAAAAATTGAAAAATCTTTGGAATATACAGATTTCCCCCATGCTCCCAAAGTCTAACCATTTAGTTAAAACCAAAATATTGCCACAAAATGCAAAAAACGAATATGGATAAAAGAAAATCTAAAAACACTAAGCCACGAATATCTTAGTGCCAGACAATGCAATGAACCATCAAAAATAAAAAGGTGCCTTAAAAATCTCGACCATGAATATCTTTTTGGCTGGAAAATTTAAAAAAAAAATCAAATAAAAGATTAAACAAACTATGGACAACTTCAAATGAAACAAAGAAAATCAATGCGAAAATTGAACAGTAATTGGGGATCTGTAGATTTCACCTTTACCCCCAAAAACTAGTCATTGAACTGATACATAAGTTATGCTAGAAAATACATGTAACCAAGAATAATAAAATGACGTCTTAAAGACCCTCAGTAATGAACATCCTTGAAGCATAAAAATTAAACAAAGAATATCAACAAAAAACAAAGCATAAAAATTAAACAAGAATATCAACAAAAAACATCAGACAAAATTATGAGTAATTCCAACTGAAACACAAAATATTAAAAAGCAAATCGCATTATAAATAAGGATCCACATATTTCACCCCTAACAAAAAAGCCAAGACAAATAAGTATATATTAAAAAATTTAGCAATGAAAATACTTTGACTTATAAAAATAAAAAGAAATAATAACCTATAATGTAATCAAAATATTGACAATTTTAAATCAAACAATGAAAACTAAAAGGGAAAACTATAAATTAATGATGGATCTACAAATTACACCTCCGACGCAAAAATCCGATTACTGGGCTAATACATATCTTATGTTAAACAATGCAAATAACATCAGCAAATAAAACGATACCTGAAAAACCTCAATCATGAACTATTCTTTATGATAAAAAAATAAAGAGGAATATCAAACAATTAAGTAAAAAATTTTATGCAGTTCTACCATATGCTGTTTTTTGTTCCAAACAACATTAGGAATATCAGCACAAACTTCTTTCTCAAGCTTATCTTGAAATATTTTTATTTCATTTTGAATATCAAGAGATTTTAATTTTCTTCTCTATTGTTTTATAATTTATTTCTTCTTTTAAGGAGAATAAAAAATTTTCTTTATTTTTTATTTGATTTTGAACCTGATTTATTTCTTTTACTTTTGGTTTGTCAATAAATTCAAATTTTACTTTATGACCATCAATTTCATATTCTATGTAGTATGATCCAATAGTTTTATTGGATATAAAAGGTTCAAAAATGGGCTTCCTAGTAATATTGCTTGTGATAAACCTTTTACCATTATAAATGGCAAAATAAAACAGGCTCAATTATTGCAAACTGCTGTATCAAAAAGTTAATAATTAATCATCATTCTTTTTCCATCAGCAGTATTCAATAGTTGTGTAGTTTTATCATAATATTTAATAGGAACAAAACCTTCATTTATGCAACTTAAATATGCGCCTGAGTCGGTTAAACTTTTCAATTTTTTATCAGAAATATGATTGTTTTCATCTGAAAGGATGTTAAGGTCCTCTAATTCATCAACTAGTGGGACAACAGGTTCTTTATCTCCTATATGAGGAGTCTTCAACTGTTCAATTCTCATTTTAAGCTATTTTATTTCTTGTTTAATAATATTTACTTCATATTTCAATTCTTCTATTGTAGTATTTTTGGAAGTGCTTCTTGCTTTTTCTTTTTGTTTCATCATACTTATAATATTTTTAAAATCATAAGTGGGTTTAGTATAGCAGTCTTTTTGTTCAGAAAATTCTTCATTAGGTTTTAACTTAGATATAGAAGTAAGTAAAACTTCTCTTTTAGCAACAGGATCTCAATTTTGTCGATAATATCTGGAATAATATTTTTTTCCTGGGTCAAAGTATTTATTTCTAATCCATTCATAAGATAAATTGATTTATAATAATTACATTGACAATCAGTATTATTGCTTATTTCCTCCTCACTAGAAGAGTCAGATCCATCAATATTATTATAGATTCTTCAGAAAATGAATCTGAGTCGTCATCAGAGGTTAAGAGGACTTGACAAAGTTGCCTTTTAAGGCCCTCATAATATTGAGGTTATTAATTTTCATAATGGCTAAATTTACCACATCTTCTACAAATGATAGGTTTTCTTTTCAAATGATAGGTTTTCTTTTATGCCTGGAAGATTTCTCTTTATTCTCTTCATTTGTGCCAGCCTTTTTCTTTTTAAAAAATTTCTCTTAAACCTTTTAGATTTTTTCTTATACGATTTAAAAGATCCCATTTTATCAGATTGGGATTTATGGGGTTTTGTCTTTATGGATTCAAAACCAAATTGTTCACAAAAATCGCCTAACTCTTTTCTTCTTGTTTGGTTTTGTTTTTCTAATTGTTTCCTGAGTTTAAGGACAGTACATATTTATAAGCCTGTAGCACAAACTTCAACAGATAATTCTTCTAAAGTATAAAGATCATAATTCTGCTCGCCATTATTTTTAGCTTTTAGCTTGTTTTTAACCTTTTCAGCAAATAATCTAGGAAGACCAGCAATGAATTGACCTTTTCAGTAACTAGCTCTACAATCTTCAACTGTAAAGAGCCTAGATGTAAATGTATCCTTATACCATTTATAATGGAAAAGAGTATGACATCTAAAATATAGGGCAATAGTATAGATTAGAGTGTTCACACACTCATCTTCAAAAACCTGAATTGTATGTATTTGGTCAGGTTGTATTGTCTTAGTTGTAGTGTATTGCTTTTTAGCAGTAAGGATATAATTTTTATCTACCTCGGTAAGATAATCATCCAACCGTCCTTTAAGTTGTCCTGTGAATCCTACAATAATCGCTTTGGCCACGTCAGGGTCCTGATTTTCATTATTAATGCTAGCAGTGACATACATCATCATATGTCTGAGCAAGGAAAGGATTTGATATTCACTAAGGGTATCTAAGTTCCATTCTACAATTGTTGTGCCATCACACATGGCAGATCCCATCAAGATGTCTTCTTCATGTTGGATGTCAACCGAGAAAGGTCGTGGATAGTACATTTTTGTAGGAGTTGTTGGTCTGGTTTTAATTCCATATCCTACTTTATTGATTTCAGCAGGCTGGTTGTCGATTGATTGTTTAAATATTTATAGAAGATGGTATATTTTTTGAAATGAAGTGTAACTTCTAAAGTTTTTTTTTTTTATACTAAATCTTCTATGCTATTAGCATGCTCTCCTATGGATTTAAGATAAAGATTAGTATAATTATTTTGTTCGCTAATTGTTTTAAATCTTTCCATAATAGGATTATCAGGAGTTTTTTTGTAAGGGACAGCAGTGGCTCCCTTAATATCAAGTATAATATCTTCAGGAGGATGTCTAAATTTTATTTCTCATTTAATAATCTTATACGAATTATATTGTAAATTTATTGTATTGAGAACAGGAGATTTTCTGATATATCTTTTTCCGACATAATTGAATGGAAAAGTTAGATTATATTGTTTGACAAAGATTTCCCTCAACCATCTAAAAAAGAACATATTACCACTAGCCTTTTCCATAGCTTCAATATAGTTTTCTTTAATATGTTGACGTGATCTTTCCGTTCCCTTATTTAGAAAACATTATCTAATTTTTGCATTATAATTAGAATTAAAACAGCTTCAATTTTTTCATAATTTATTTGAAATGTGTTTATTTCTATTACATTAATTTGAGGGTCATACTCAACATCAGAAAAGGTTGGTTCAAGTGATCTGGGTCTAGAATTGTCTATTTTTGATGTCTCAATATTATAAATGGGTCGTCGTATTTCACCAAACCCTTCTTAACTCCCGTAACATAGCATTGATATGTTGATGCTCATTCCGTATTTGGAATAGAGGAAGTAAAACTTCTAGCAGAAATTCTAAGACTTTGTGAAGCTATATGGAATCTAGCACCCCTTTGAGAGTTGAATTGAATTTGGACTTCCCCATAGGGGAATTCAACTATAGAGTTGACATTGGAATTTTGTATAGGTCTAAAAGGAGTTTCATTTTGTAAATTTCATTGTGTTGGTAAATTAACTTGGTTCTAGGTTATAGTCTTTGGGACAATTAGATAGGATTTTTCAACATTAGTTTGAAAGTATATAGTTTGGCTCCTCTTATCCATTTTCTTAACATCAGGGCATATAGTATTCACTACCGTATAACAAATACGATAAATTGTAGCCATATTTTGTGAGCCAAATTCTATATCAAACCCTTGAGTTTTAAGGTCTAAAATTAATACTTTTAAAAGATTGGGATCAGTTAAAGAAATTGAAAAATTAAGATAAAAATTAAAGTAAATTGGGCCTTCATAAATGCTAAATTCAACAATTCCTAGTAAGGAATCAGAAAAGTTACGATGTCTGATATCTCTTAAGCAGAGAAGAATGAAATTATTAATCTCAGTGCGAGTTAAAGGTTTAACAACAATTTGGACCAATCATATATGCAAGTAGTTATGTCCTTTCTTTTTATGCTCCTCTAATCTTTCTTTAGATAGAAGAGAAAATGTATCCTGTGATTCTAGGATGGAAACAGATTTTTCAACTATTTTTATGGCATAGTCACTCTTGAACCGAAAAGATCATTTTCTATATATTTCACAAATTGGGACCTTAGGAATATTTCAATTTTATATGTTTTTTTCTATATTGGATGTAACTATTTCTTCTGTATTCTTAATACTACTGATATGAGAAATAAAAGAACTTGCTTCATTGTTTAAAGTTTGAGATCTGCTCCAAAATAAGCTGCCCATTGAGTCAATAATGGAGTTTTATTTCCTGTTTCACAGTCAATGGGATAAATGCAGTGGCGGCTTACACTTTTGCGCATACGTGCTCAACCACGACGTAGGGATAAGACGTATTGTCGATTACTACTTTAATAGCCTACTTATTTTGGTTAGGCCAACTTACATTGCACAGATACAGAAACTTGTAAACAGCTTTAACTGCTCAAGAATATATTCGGGCACTTCATTCCAAAAGCAGTCACACGTATGCTCACAAACTATCACTCATAACATTCACAACTACTTTACAGATCCAAACAGAGAATAAACTTATAATAAACACCCTCAGGAAGACACTCAGGAACACCATCTGATAAACTTTAAAGCCCTTCTAATTCCCCTGCTCAAATGGAAAGGGTTCTCCCATATTTATAGCCGAATTTCTGGATTTCAAAATGTCAATTTGGAGTCCGAATAGTAACTTCCAATGATTGCACCGATATAATAGTAACTTCGTCATGTGAATCTACGACAACTGACATTTTAAATAGTGTTTTTTGTCTGGCACTTATCCTTGCTATACTGAAATATCATATCTACTACAGTTGCCCCTGTCAGTGGGGAGTGATGTCATGACTGACGCTATTTTCTCCGGGCCTTCGTGTTCTGGATTGTTTTGGAGTCGGGTCGGCTCATTACACTTGTATAAATTTCTGATAGGGGTAAGAATCCCATAGGAATCATCTCCCTTATCTTTCGTATGGTCTGCCTCCTTAACTTTTGAAGAGGTTAAGGACATATCACTAGCTCTTCTTCATTTAGAGCTAATAACAATTGTCTCTTAATTTCTTTATTTGATTTATTCAGATTATGCTCTTTTAAGAGCTTAAAGTATTCATCAATCCTATTAGGATGTGGGGTTTCAGTATTGGCTTGTTTTAGCTTTTTAATTGTTATATTATGTGGGTGAAGATAAGAATCTTCAAACGAATCCCACCATTTTATCATGATCCTCCTTTCTAAAACTGGAAGATAATGCCATTCATTATTATTAGGAGTTACCATATATTCCCATCTCATAATTCAAGGGACCCCGTATAAGATTGTAAAATGTATACATGAATCAACCTGATTCATTCGTCTACTAGAGATCTGAAAAAGTTCGTATGATTCTTTTGGTTTTAATGGATAGATGTCTACGATTAGTCCCCAATACAACATCCATCTTTTAAACCATTGAGGGAATTTACTTATTTTAGTGCTTAATATAAATTGTAAGAACCAATTATGCGTTCTTTGAGGATCAAGACTACATCACAAGCTTTAATGTAGTCATAATAATTATAAGCCCTACCTGAAAGATATTTATGTTTCAAGTGATCAAAACCCTATTCTTCATATGTAATGATATTTAAGATCTGGAATTTTGAGTAGCAAATAAGTTTGCTATTCCTATTATAATGGAAAATTCTTATTCACTTTGTTTCAGTCAATATTCATTCATAGTCTTAAAACAAGCCAATACTGAAATACTTTAAGCTCTTAAAAGAGCATAATCCGAATTTATCAAATAAAGAAATTAAGAGACAATTGTTATTAGCTCTAAATGAAGAAGAGTCAGATGATATTGTCCTTAACCTCCTCAAAAGATAAAAAGGAAGAAGTCCATGTGGAAGATAATGGAGATGATTCCTATGGGATTCTTACCCCCTATCAGAAACTAAAACAAGTGTAATAGGCCGACCTGACTCCAAAACAATCCAAGACACGAAGGCTCGGAGAAAATAGCGTAAGTCATGACATCACTCCCCATTGACAGAGGCAACTGTAGCAGTACTGTAGTAGATATGATATTTCACTATAGCAATGACAAGTGACAGACAAAAACACTGTTTAAAATGCCAATTACTATAGCCATCACATGAGAAAGATACTGTTATGTCGGTGCAATTATTGAAGGTTACTATTCGGACTCCAAATAGACATTTTGAAATCCGAAAATTCAGCTATAAAAAGGGGAGGACCCTTCCCATTTGGGTAGGGGAATTGGAAGGGCTTTAGAGTTTATCAGAGGGTGTTCTTGAGTGTCTTCCTGAGGGTGTTTATTAAAAGTTTATTCTCTGTTCGGATTTGTAAAGTAGTTGTGAATGTTATGACTGATAGTTTGTGAGCATGTGTAACTGTTTTTGAAAGGAAATGCTAGAATATATTCCTGAGCAGTTAAAGCTGTTTACAAGCTTCTGTATCATTGAAATGTAAGTTGGCCTTACAAATAAAGTTTGGAGTGTATTATATATGTTATGCATCTGTATTCTGTATGATTTGTAATACTTGTCTTGCATAGGATGAGTTGTTTTGAAAAAAGAATTCTAAAATGATAGATTTGTAGAGTTGTTTTAGAATAAGAGTCTTAGGTTATGTAGAGTTGTTTTAGAACAAGAGTCTTAGGTTATGGTATCAGAGCCAAGTTGACTCAATTTGTTGTTTAAAGCTTGATCTAAACCAAAATAAGTAGGCTATTAAAGTCGTAATCGACAATACGTCTTATCCTGTTGAACCCTAAGTCGTGGTTGAGCACGTACGTGCAAAAGTGTAAGTCGTCAATGCATTTATCCCATTGACTGTGAAACATGAAATAGATAATTGCATTATTGACTCAATGGCTAGCTTATTTCGGAGCAGATCTCAAACTTTAAACAATGAAACAAGTTCTTCTAGTTCTCATATCAGTAGTATTAAGAATACAGAAGAAATAGTTATATCCAATATAGAAAAAAACATACAAAATTGGAATATTCTTAAGGTCCCAATTTGTGATATATATAGAAATTGATCTTTTCAGTTCAAGAGTGACTATGCCATAAAAACAGTTGAAAAAATTGTTTCCATCCTAGAATCACAGGATACTTTTCTCTGCTATCTAAAGAAAGATTAGAGGAGCATAAATAGAATATAGGATTGGTCCAAATTGTTGTTAAACCTTTATCTCGCACTGGCCTTAATAATTATGTTCTTCTCTACTTAAGAGATATCAGACATCGTAACTTTTCTGACTCTTTATTATGAATTGTTGAATATAGCCTTTGTAAAGGACCAATTTACTTCAATTGCAATCATAATTTTTCAGTTTCTTTAACTGATCCCAATCTTTTAAAAGTATTAATTTTAACCCTTAAAACTCAAGGGTTTGATATGGAATTTGACTCACAAAATATTGCTATAATTTATCGTATTTGTTATAAGGTAATGAATACTGTATGCTCTGATGTTAAGAAAATGGATACGTGGGGTCAAATTATATATTTTCGAAGTAATGTTGAAAAATCAAATTTAATTATCCCAAAGACTATAACCTGGAACCATGTTAATCTTTCAGCACAATGGAATTTACAAAATGAAACTCCTTCTAAACCTGTGCAAAATTCCAATGTCAACTCTGTAGTTGAATTCCCCGATGGAGAAGTCCAAATTCAATTCAGCTCTCAAAGAAATGCTAGAATCCATATAGTTGCACAATGTCCTAACTTCTAGTTCCTCTATTTCAAATATGGAATATGAGCATCAACATATCAATGATATGTTACAGGAGTTAAGAAGCGTTGGTGAAATACAACAAACCCATTTATAATATTGAGACACAAAAAACAGACAATTCTAGACCCAGATCACCTGAACCAACCTTTTCTGATGTTGAATATGACACTCAAATTAATGTAATAGAAATAAACACATTTCAAATAAATTATGAAAAAATTGAAGCTGATTTTAATTCTAATTATAATAAAGAAATTAGAGAATGGTTTCTAAATAAAGGAACGGAAAGATCACGTCAATATATCTAAGAAAAATATATTGAAGCTATAGAAAAGGCTAGAGGTAATATGTTTGTTGCTAGATGGTTTGGGGAAATCTTTGTCAAACAACATAATCTAGCTTTTCCATTTGATTATGTTGGAAAAATATATATTAGAAAATCCCCTGATATTAATACCATCAATTTACAATATAATTCATATAACTACTAAAGGAAAAATAAAATCTAGACATCCTTCTGAAGATATTATACTTGATATTAAGGGAGCCATTGCTGCCCCTTACAAAAAATCTCTTGATAATCCTAATATGGAAGGATTTAAAACAATTATCGAACAAAATAATAATACTAATATTTATCTTAAATCCATAGGAGAGCATGTTAATAGAATAGAAGATTTAGTATCTAAAAAAGATACTTTAGAAAGTACACCTTCGTCTTCAAAAAATATACCATCTTCTATAAAAACTACTGCTCCACTAGTTTTTAAACCCTCACTCGAATTACCTAAAACCAGGTCTAGACTTCAGCATGTAAGTTCAGAATTTCTTGATGAATTCATCTCTAGAATAGGAAATCTAAAAATAGATGAAAAGAGTAAATCCCCTGAAAAACTTTCGGAGACTTCCAATAACATTATTAAAGACATTATTGATGAATATTCTGAGCAAGATATTGACAATCTAGAACAAATATTTAAACAATCAATCGACAACCAGCATGTTGAAATCAATAAAGTAGGATATGGAATTAAAACCAGACCAACAACTCCTACAAAAATATACTCTCCAAGACCTTCCCCGGTTGACATCCAACATGAAGAAGACATCCTGATGGGATCTGCCATGTATGATGGCAAATCAATTGTAGAATGGAACTTAGATACCCTTAGTGAATATCAAATCCTTACCTTGCTCAGACATATGATGATGTATGCCACTGCTAGCATTAACAATTAAAATCAAGACCCTGATGTGACCAAAGCGATTATTGTAGGATTCAAGGGACAACTTAGAGGATGGTAGGATAATTATCTTACTGAGGTAGAAAAAAATTATATCATTACTGTTAAAAAGCAGTACACTGCAACTAGGACAATACAACCTGACCAAATACAGACAATTTAGGTTTCCGAAGATGAGTGTGCGAACACTCTAATCTATACTATTACCCTATATTTTATAGGGAGTACAAGTATACTGACTCAAAGACAGTCAGATCTTTAGCAGAACCTTAGATGTCCTATTCTTCCTCATCATAAATGGTATAAGTATACCTTTACATCTAAGCTCCTTACAGTTGAAGATTGTAAAGCTAGTTACTGAAAAGGTCAATTCATTGCTAGTCTTCCTAGATTATTTGCTAAAAAGGTTAAAAACAAGCTAAAAGCTAAAAATAATGGCAAGCTGAAATATGATCTTTATACTCAATGAGAATTATCTATGGAAGTTTGTGTTACAGGCTTAGAAATATGTACAAACCTTAAACAAAGGAAACAATTAAATAAACAAAATCTAACAAGAAGAAAAGAGTTAGGTGATTTATATTAACAATTTGGTTTTGAATCCATAAACACAAAACCCCATAAATCCCAATCTTATAAAAAGGGAACTTTTAAATCGTATAAGAAAAAATCTAGAAGGTTTAAGAGAAATTTTTTAAAAAAGAAAAAGGCTGGCACAGATAAAGAGAATAAAGAGAAATCTTCCAAGCATAAAAGAAAACCTATCATCTGTAAAAAATGTGGTAAATTTGGCAATTATGTTAATAAATGTAAAACCAAAAACAAAATTAATAACCTCAATATTGCTGAGGACCTTAAAAGGCAACTTTATCAAGTCCTCTTAACCTTTGATGAGGACTCAGATTCATTTTCTGAAGAATCTATAAATAATATTGATGGATCTGATTCTTCCAGTAAGGAGGAAATAGGCAATAATATTGATTGCCAATGTAATTATTATAAATCAATTTATTTTATGAATAGATTAGAAATAAATACTTTGACCCAAGAAGAAAATATTATTCTGGATATTATCGACAAAATTGAGGATCTTGTTGTTAAAAGAGAAGCTTTACTTACTTATATGTCTAAGTTAAAACCTAATGAAGAATTTTCTTAACAAAAAGACTGCTATACTAAACCCACTTATGATTTTAAAAATATTATAAATATGATGAAACAAAAAGAAAAATCAAGAAGCACTTCCAAAAATACTACAATGGAAAATTGAAATATGAAGTAAATATTATTAAACAAGAAATAAAGCAGCTTAAAATAAGAATTAAACAGTTGGAGACTCCTCATACAGGAGATAAAGAACTTGTTGTCCCACTAGTTCACGAATTTGAGGACCTTAACATCCCTTCAGCTGAAAACGATCATATTTTTGATAAAAATTGGAAAAGTTTAACATATGTCAATTTGGTCGAGAGGCTCATATCACAAAAATGGTATACTTAAGTCACTATTATTATAAATAAAGAATTCAACTTTCAGACTATCGCTTTAGTCGACTCAGGCGTTGATTTAAATTGCATAAATGAAGATCTTGTTCCTTCTGAATATTTTGATAAAACTATACAAATATTGAATACTGCTGATGGAAAAAGAATAATGCTTAATTATAAACTTTCTAATACAACAGTTAGCAATAAGGGAGCATGTTTTATTTTACCATTTATAATAATAAAAGGTTTATCACAAGCAGTGATACTAGGAACCCCTTTTTTAAACCATTTATATCCAATAAAATTATTTGATCATACTGGTATAGAATCAGAAATTGATGGTCATAAAATAAAATTTGAATTTATTGACATACCAAAAGTAAAAGAAATCAATCAAGTTCAGAATCAACTAAAAAATAAAGAAAAATTTTTATTCTATCTAAAAGAAGAAATAAATTATAAAACAATAGAGAAAAAATTTATTCAAAATGAAATCAAAATAATTCAAGATAAGCTAGACAAAGAAGTTTGTATGGATATTCCTAAAGCTTTTTGGAACAGAAAACAACATATGGTAGAACTGCCTTATGAACCAAATTTTGATGAAAGACTTATATTCCAACAAAATCTAGACCGATTTAGATGAATAGTAGATTATGGGAAATTTGTAAAAATGAAATACAAGATTTATTAGATAAAAATCTTATAAGAAAATCATACTTCCCTTGGCGCTGCCCAACATTTTATATAGAGAAGCGGCAGAAATGGAATGAGGAATATCCAAGTTAGTGATAAATTATAAACCATTAAACAAACATTGAGATGGATCCGTTGTCCAATCCCTAATAAACGAGATTTACGGAACAGACTGTTCAAAGCAACTATATTTTCCAATTTTGATAAGAAATTTTGACAATTTTAAATCAAACAATGAAAACTAGAAGGGAAAACGACAAATTCATGAGGCATATACTAACTACGCCACTGACAACAAAATCCGGTTATTGAGCAAATACAAATTTTATGTTAAACAATGCAAAGAACAAGAGCGAATAAAACGATAACAGAAAAACCTTAATCATGAACTATTCCTTAGGATAAAATAATAAAGAGGTATATCAAACAATTAGGTCAAAACTTTTATGTATCATTTCAAAATAAACAACAAAAAGAGAAAGGAAAATGGACTATCAAATACGAATATATAAATTACATCCTAACCACAAAGTCTATTCATTAGATTAAGAACTAGTTTCAGCAGAATATGCAAATAACCAAGGCAGAAAAGATGATACATAAAAAACCAGCAATAAATATCCCTAGGCATAAAAAACTAAAAAAGAAGAATCCATACAGAACCAAGATGGAGAAAAAACTCGAGCCATTTAAGCCACGGATATCTCGATGCCAATCAATGCAATTAACCAAGACAAATACAAGGGTATTTTAATAATGCAAAGAACATAAGCGAATAAAACGATACCTGAAAAACCTCAATCTTGAACAATTCCTTATGATAAAATAATAAAGGGGTATATCAAACAATTAAGTCAAAAAATTTATATATCATTTCAAATTAAATAAACAAAAGAGAAAGGAAAATGGATCACTAAATGGGAATATATAAATTATACTCTAAACACAAAGTCTATTCATTAGATTAAGATCAAGTTTTAGCAGAATATGCAAATAACCAAGATAAATAAAATGATACATAAAAAACAAGCAATAAATATCCTCAGGCTAAAAAAACTAAAAAAAGACAATCCATACAGTCAGCAAAATTATAGAAAATGTGAAATGAAACAAAGTTGTAACAATCCTAAAATTTCAAAAAAAAAAAAAAGGAGAAAATATGCTTATAAATAGGTGATGTTCTGTTTGAGTATGATGGTCCTTGGGGACCATCACTGTTTTCAAAAACTTTTGCTTTGAATTAACTTTTGCTTTGCCTTTACTTTTTTTCCTTTGTCCGCTTTTGCCTCCTGCTGCTTGCAGCTGGCAGCGTCCTTTAGCGGACGTGGTTTTCGTACGAAAAAGTCTGCTTTTAATGCGACACCTCAGGTATGAGGTAGAGCGTAAGAAAACAATATAATAATACGTTATAAGAATTTAAATAGGGGATGTGAGCACTCCCACCCTAAAACAAAATTTTGAGATCTCTCTCTCTGGTCGAAACACAGTGAACTTCTCTCTCGAACCGAAATTTTTATCGGAAGCTCCCTCTCAAATAATTGTGGGTAAGTGACATCGTCTTTCTGAAAAATAGTCTATTTTTAATAAATAGTGATATTTCCGTCTAGGATTTTTATTTTATCAATTTTGTGTGTAAGTGACCTCATTGTCTCGAAAAATAATCCATTCTTTTTAAAAATAAAATGAAATAATTATTTCTGCTTATTATCATGAATTTTAGGCGCGATAAATTTTATGCGCACGTGACCTCATTATCTTGAAAAATAATCTTTTTAATAAAAATTGTGATATTTTATCTATGTTAGAAATTTTGAATGCTGTAAATTAGAAAAATAAATTTATTTATTTTTCTTGTCTATTGTTAGAAATAAATGTGATATTTCTGCTTTTAGTAAAATTGTGATATTTCTTTCTACTGTTTTGAATATTTAGACATTGTAAAATTCATGTGCAAATGACTGCCTTATTATTTAAAAATTGACATTTTTGCAATTGATTATAGTATTGTTGTGAAATGTTTATTTGTGAATTGATATTCCATAAATTGTGATAATTCTGTATTCTTGAATTTTTATAAGAGTTTTTCTATACATATTAAATTGGCAATTATACTAGAATGCCTTTACAAACTGCTACCTTTCTAAATTTGAGCCCAAAATATTTGATTGGTTATTTTTGAAATGTTATAGAGAGTGACTGTTATTAATGGTTTAAGTGAAATTCATATTAATGGTTTCAGTGATATGTTGAGTACATGATATTGCTGCTTTCGAATGTTTAAAGAGATTTAGAAATAATTTAAGTATGCAAGTGGACTCATCCGGTTCGCCGGTGAGGTATAAGTGGACCTATCTGGGACGCCGGTAGGGATTAAGTGGACTCATCCGGTACGCCGGTGAGGTATAAGTGGACCTGCAGGGATTAAGTGGACCCATCAGGACGCTGATGGGGTATATAGGTGACCTACTTGGGACGCCAGTAGGGTATTTTGTGAAATCCTTTGAATTATGTACTGCCGTTAAAAGTGTTATAAGCATTTCAATTACTTGGATTATACTTAATTATGCATTTATTGAAAGTAAAACTGTTGATGCATTTCTGTTAATAGATCTCATTTTGGAAAATATTGATATCTTTCAATCATGATTATTTTTAGGATTATGATGATCACTTACTGAGTAGCCAAACTCATCAAACTATGGTAAACATTTTTTCAGGATAACTGCGGATTCATTTTGAGTGATAGTCAAGATCAACCTTGGAAGATATTGTTGTTGTACTAGCTTTCTTTATTTACTTTGTAAGACTTCGCCACTGTAAATTTGTCCTATCAATAGATGTATATATGTTTTGTCTGTCACATCTCAGGAATAACAGTACTGTAAATTCTTGGGGTGTGACAATTATGGTTTCAGAGCAATAGGTTTAAGATCTTTAGGAAATTTAAAAAGAATATACTTAAAAATCACATTTATTATATGTACAGACCGGGATAAAGTCAAGATCCAGAATAGCTGAAGCCAATATGGAAGGAATTCACAAAGCCTTGGAAAATATGGTTGCTTTAATGCAACATCAGATGGAAAACAACAATCCACCCAAGCAGTCAGTTACAGGAAATGGTGGGAGCAATATCGAACAATTTAAGAAATTAAACCCACCTTCTTTTAAGGGTGCTGTAAACCCACTGGAAGCCGAGGGATGGATTATGCAATTGGAAAAAATATTCGAGGTTATGGAATGTCCTGATGATAGGAAGGTGGCCTTGGCAGTTTTTATGTTAGAAGGTGAGGCACAACACTGGTGGCGAATGGCAAAAGGAGTATTGGTCAAAGAAAATAAAACCTTGACTTGGGAAGTATTTCTAAAGGCATTTAATGAAAAGTATTTCCCAGATTTTATTCGAGACCAAAAAGAAATGGAATTTCTAGAATTAATCCAAAGAAATAAGACAGTAGCACAGTACGAGGCCAAGTTTACTGAATTGGCCAGGTTTGCACCGCATATGATTAATAATGAGGCAAGAAATGTGAAGAAATTTGAAAGGGGTCTCAGGCCAGCTATTAGAAGCAGAATATCAGTCTTGAAATTAAGAACTTATGCTGAAATAGTGGATCGTGCCCAAATTGTCGAAAAAGATTTTGAAGATTGCCAAAAGACAAAAAATCAGAAGAGTCATGTTAGACCTACATCATCTAATCGACAACAGTTTGAAAGGCCAAACAAGAAGCCAAGGCCCTCGCCATTTCAAAACCCAATAGAACCATGTAGAAAATGTGGGAAAAATCATGGATCAAGCCCTTGTTATTGGAATACCGGAGCCTGTTTTAAATGTGGAAAATTGGGACACCAGATTAAACAATGTCCTAGCTTACAGACACAACAGCTTCCAAAGCAGGGAGAGATAGCTCCGAAGCCTCAAATGAAGGGAAGAGTATTTGCGATTACCGAGCAAGACGCTCAGGCCTCAAAATCAGTGATCCAAGGTACTCTTACTATCTTCCAAAAAGTAGCTCATGTTTTGATTGATCCTGGATCTACTCATTCATTTGTGTCACAACACTTTGCATGTCACTTAAAGGTAGAACCAGAACAATTAGAATACATTCTAGAGGTAGCCACACCGATGGGAGATTCAATTAACACCAATATAATGTACAAATCATGTGTAATAAAGATAGAAGAAAAAGAACTGTTGGTTGATTTAATACTCCTAGAAATTCAAGATTTTGATGTAATCTTAGGCATGGATTGGCTCTCTACATACCATGCAAGTATTGATTGTTATAAGAAAATTGTTACCTTTAGTATTCCGAATCAATCAGTATTTTACTTCAATGGTGTCAAAGAAGACTCCCCATCATATTTAATCTCTTGTATTCGAGCTAATCGCCTCCTTCGAAAAGGGTGTCAAGGCTTTCTTGCCTATATCAAAGAAGATAGGAAGGAAGAAATAAATTTGGATACCACTCCGGTTATCCAAGAATTTCCCGACGTTTTTCTTGAAGAATTGCCAGGATTACCTCCTGACAGGGAAATTGAATTCTCCATTGAATTATTGCCAGGGGTAGCACCAATTTCTAAGGCACCTTACAGAATGGCTCCTGCAGAACTTAAAGAACTGAAACAACAATTGGAAGAATTATTAGATAAAGGTTTTATCAGGCCCAGTGTGTCACCTTGGGGTGCTCCAGTACTGTTTGTCAAAAAGAGAGATGAGACTATGAGATTGTGTATTGATTATAGACATTTGAACCAAGTGACAGTGAAAAATAAGTATCCATTACCTAGGATTGATGATTTATTTGATCAATTACAAGGATCACAAGTGTTTTCAAAATTTGATCTTAGATCTAGATACCATCAGCTTAAGATTAAAGGTGAAGATATACTCAAGAAAGCTTTCAGAACAAGGTATGGCCATGATGAATTTTTAGTTATGCCTTTTGGATTAACTAATGCACCGTCTGCATTTATGGATTTGATGAATCGAATCTTTAGGCCCTTTTTGGATAAATTTATTGCGGTATTCATCGATGATATTTTAATTTATTCCAAGAATCAGAAAGAACATGAGCAGCATGTAAGAATGGTATTGCAAATATTAAGAGAAAATAAATTGTATGCCAAACTTAGTAAATGTGAATTTTGGCTTGAACAAGTGACATTTTTAGGACATGTCATATCAAAGGAAGGTCTATCAGTTGATTCTTCAAAGGTTGAAGCCGTTGTTAATTGGAAACAACCAAGTAATGTGACTGAAGTTCGAAGCTTTTTGGGATTGGCAGGATATTACAGAAAATTTGTAGAAGGATTTTCTCGAATCGCAATCCCATTGACTCGATTGACATAGAAAAATGTCAAATTTGAGTGGACTACTGAATGTGAGGAGAGTTTTCAAGAACTAAAAGTTCGATTAACTTCAGCACCTATTTTAACTATTCCTGAGGGGAGTGGGGGATTTGTGATTTATAGTGATGCTTCACATAAAGGTTTGGGTTGTGTATTAATGCAATATGGGAAAGTAGTGGCATATGCATCCAGACAGTTGAAAGAATATGAGAAAAAATATCCAATTCATGATTTGGAGCTAGCTGCAATAGTATTCGTTTTGAAAATATGGAGGCATTATCTATATGGTGAGCAATTCGTAATATACACGGATCATAAGAGTTTGAAATACCTTTTCTCTCAGAAGGATTTAAATATGCGGCAGATAAGATGGACGGATTTCTTAAAAGATTATGATTGTACAATCCATTATCATTCAGGAAAAGCTAACGTTGTAGCCGACGCTTTAAGTAGAAAATCTACGGGAGTCTTAGTTCATCTAATGATCCAAGAAATGCGATTGTTAGAGGAAATAGTGGATTGGCATCCAACTCCGTCCATTAATGGTGTGGTAAGTATGATTGCCAACATTAAGGCGGAACCCCAATTAATCCAATAGATTCGATTGGCACAAAAGAAAGTCCCTCAGCTTATAACAATTATAGAAGAGGTGAAGCAAGGAAAGAGAGATGAATTCTCTACATGTAGTGAGGATTTGCTAAGATTCAAAGGCCGGGTTTGTGTCCCGAATGATGAGAGTGTAAAGAAAGCTATCTTAGAAGAAGTACATCATTCTCGTTATAAGATACATCCCGGAAGTATTAAAATGTATCAGGACCTGAAGAAAACCTTTTGGTGGAATAATATGAAAAAAGAGGTAGCACTATTTGTGTCTACATGCCTAACATGCCAGCAAGTAAAAGCTGAACATCAAAGGCCCGCTGGATTGTTGCAGCCTTTACCGGTGCCAGAATGGAAATGGGAGCACATCTCTATGGATTTTGTCTCTGGCTTGCCTAGAACAAATTCAAGACATGATAGCATTTGGGTCATTGTGGACCGGTTAACCAAAGCTGCCCACTTTCTACCGATTCGCACGACGTACACTTTGGATCGACTAGCTCCGTTGTACATTAAGGAAATAATGCAGTTGCATGGAGTTCCTATCAGTATTGTATCGGACAGGGATACTCGGTTTACTTCTAAATTTTAGGCTAGACTACAGTCAGCCATGGGGACGAGACTCGCCTTTAGTACTGCCTTTCACCCCCAAACTGATGGACAATCAGAGAGGACCATCCAAACCTTGGAAGATATGTTGAGGGCCTGTGTTATTGACCTTACAGGAAGCTGGGATGACCATTACCCCTGATTGAGTTTGCTTATAATAATAGCTTCCAAGCCAGTATTTAAATGGCACCATATGAAGCCCTGTATGGAAGAAAATGCAGGTCACCCATATGTTGGGACGAGGTTGGTGAAAGAAAGCTTTTGGGGCCAGAAATTGTCCAGATAACCACAGATAAAATAGCATTAATTCGTGAAAGGCTCAGGACAACTCAGTGTCGGCAAAAGAGCTATGCCGATAACCGAAGGAGAGATCTTGAATTTGAGGAAGGTGATCGAGTTTTCCTAAAAATCTCACCAATAAAGGGCATTATGAGATTCGACAAGAAAGGAAAGTTGAGCCCACGTTACATCGAACCATTTGAAATCCTGGAAAGAATCGGAGGTGTCGCTTATAGACTTGCCTTACCACCCGAATTGGCAAATGTCCATAATGTCTTTCATGTATCTTCACTACGAAAATATCAGCCCGACCGGTCCCATATCTTAAAATATGAACCTTTACCGATCAAGAAGGACCTATCCTTCATTGAGCAGCCAATTTTGATACTGGATAGAAAGGTGCAAGTGTTGCGTAACAAGGAGATTCCTTTAGTCCGTGTATTATGGCAGTACCATTCAAGAGAAGAGTCGACTTGGGAACGAGAAAACGAAATCAGAGAAAAATACCCCTTTTTTTTTCAGTAATCAGGTACACAAATTTAGAGGACTAAATTTCTTTAAGGAGGGAAGAATGTAACAATCCTAAAATTTCAAAAAAAAAAAAAAGGAGAAAATATGCTTATAAATAGGTGATGTTCTGTTTGAGTATGATGGTCCTTGGGGACCATCACTGTTTTCAAAAACTTTTGCTTTGAATTAACTTTTGCTTTGCCTTTACTTTTTTCCTTTGTCCGCTTTTGCCTCCTGCTGCTTGCAGCTGGCAGCGTCCTTTAGCGGACGTGGTTTTCGTACGATAAAAGTCTGCTTTTAACGCGACACCTCAGATATGAGGTAGAGCGTAAGAAAACAATATAATAATACGTTATAAGAATTTAAATAGGGGATGTGAGCACTCCCACCCAAAAACAAAATTTTGAGATCTCTCTCTCTGGTCGAAACATAGTGAACTTCTCTCTCGAACCGAAATTTTTATCGGAAGCTCCCTCTCAAATAATTGTCGGTAAGTGACATCGTCTTTCTGAAAAATAGTCTATTTTTAATAAATAGTGATATTTCCGTCTAGGATCTTTATTTTATCAGTTTTGTGTGTAAGTGACCTCATTGTCTCAAAAAATAATCCATTCTTTTTAAAAATAAAATAAAATAATTATTTCTGCTTATTATCATGAATTTTAGGCGCGATAAATTTTATGCGCACGTGACCTCATTATCTTGAAAAATAATCTTTTTAATAAAAATTGTGATATTTTATCTATGTTAGAAATTTTGAATGCTGTAAATTAGAAAAATAAATTTATTTATTTTTCTTGTCTATTGTTAGAAATAAATGTGATATTTCTGCTTTTAGTAAAATTGTGATATTTCTTTCTACTGTTTTGAATATTTAGACATTGTAAAATTCATGTGCAAATGACTGCCTTATTATTTAAAAATTGACATTTTTGCAATTGATTATAGTATTGTTGTGAAATGTTTATTTGTGAATTGATATTCCATAAATTGTGATAATTCTGTATTCTTGAATTTTTATAAGAGTTTTTCTATACATATTAAATTGGCAATTATGCTAGAATGCCTTTACAAACTGCTACCTTTCTAAATTTGAGCCCAAAATATTTGATTGGTTATTTTTGAAATGTCATAGAGAGTGACTGTTATTAATGGTTTAAGTGAAATTCATATTAATGGTTTCAGTGATATGTTGAGTACATGATATTGCTGCTTTCGAATGTTTAAAGAGATTTAGAAAAAATTTAAATATGCAAGTGGACTCATCCGGTTCGCCGGTGAGGTATAAGTGGACCTATCTGGGGCGCCGGTAGGGATTAAGTGGACTCATCCGGTACGTCGGTGAGGTATAAGTGGACCTGCAGGGATTAAGTGGACCTATCTGGGACGCCGATAGGGATTAAGTGGACCCATCAGGACGCTGATGGGGTATATAGGTGACCTACTTGGGACGCCAGTAGGGTATTTTGTAAAATCCTTTGAATTATGTACTGCCGTTAAAAGTGTTATAAGCATTTCAATTACTCGGATTATACTTAATTATGCATTTATTGAAAGTAAAACTGTTGATGCATTTCTGTTAATAGATCTCATTTTGGAAAATATTGATATATTTCAATCATGATTATTTTTAGGATTATGATGATCACTTACTGAGTAGCCAAACTCATCAAACTATGGTAAACATTTTTTCAGGATAACTGCGGATTCATTTTGAGTGATAGTCAAGATCAACCTTGGAAGATATTGTTGTTGTACTAGCTTTCTTTATTTACTTTGTAAGACTTCGCCCCTGTAAATTTGTCCTATCAATAGATGTATATATGTTTTGTCTGTCACATCTCAGGAATAACAGTACTGTAAATTCTTGGGGTGTGACAAAAGTCTAAAGGAAAAACGACAAATCTATAAGAATCAAAAGATTTCTCCTATGTCACCAAATTCTAGTCATTGAGTTAAAACCAAAATATTGCCATATAATGAATATAACCAAGAGGGATAAGAAACAATTTTGAGCCATTTAAGCCACGAATATCTCGATGACAAATAATGCAATTAACCAAGACAAATAAAAGGGTACTTTAAAAAAGAGGTATATAAAACAATGCAAAGAACATGAGCGAATAAAAATAATACCTGAAAAATCTCAATCATGAACTATTCCTTATGATAAAATAATAAAGAGGTATATCAAACAGTAAAGTTAAAAATTTATGTATCATTTCAAATTAAATAAGAAAAAGAGAAAGGAAAATGGATTACAAAATGGGAATATATGAATTACACTCTAACCACAAAGTCTATTTATTAGATTAAGATCAAGTTTTAGCAGAATGTGCAAATAATCAAGACAGATAAGATGATACATAAAAAATCAGCAATAAATATCCTTAGGCTTAAAAAACTCAAAAAAGGCAATCCATACAGTCAGCAAAATGATGGAATGTGAAACGAAACAAAGTCTAGAGGAAAATCGACAAATTTATAGGAATCTACAGATTTCACCCATGTCACCAAACTCTAGTCATTGAGTTAAAACTAAAATATTGCCATATAATGAATAGAACCAAGATGGAAAAAAAACAAACTTGAGCCATTTAAGCCACGAATATCTCGATGACAAACGATGCAATTAACCAAGACAAATAAAAGGGTACTTTAAAAAAGAGGTATATAAAACAATGCAAAAAACATGAGCGAATAAAAGAATACCTGAAAACCCACAATCGTGAACTATTCCTTATGATAAAATAATAATGAGGTATATCAAATAATTAAGTAAAACATTTTATGCATCGTTTCAAATTAAAGAACAAAAAGAGAAAGGAAAATTGATTACTAAAAGGGAATATATAAATTACACCCTAACCACAAAGTTTGTTCATTAGACTAAGATCTAGTTTTGGCAGCATATGCAAATAACCAAGACAGATAAGATGAAACATAAAAAACCAGCAATAAATATCCTTAGGATTAAAAAACTAAAAAAGAACAATCTATAGAGTCAGAAAAGTATGGACACTGTGAAATGAAACAAAGTCTAAAAGAAAATCGACAAATCTATAGGAACCTACAGATTTCACTCATGTCGCCAAATTCTAGTCATTGAGAAAACTAACATATTGTTATATAATGCATAGAACCAAAATGAATAAAAAATATTCTTGAGCCATTTAAGCTACGAATATCTCAATGAAAAACAATGCAATTAACTACGATAAATAAAAGGGTATTTTAATAAAGACGCATATCAAACAATGCAAAGAACATGAGTGAATAAAACGATACCTGAAAAACCTCAATCATGAACTATTCCTTATGATAAAATAATACAGAGGTATATCAAACAATTAAGTCAAAAAATTCATGTATCATTTCAAATTAAACAAAAAAAAGAGATCGAAAAATGAACTACTGAATGGGAATATATAAATTACACCCTAACCACAAAATCTATTCATTAGATTAAGATTCAGTTTTAGCAGAATAAGGAAATAACCAAGACAGATAAGATGATACAAAAAAAACCAGCAATGAATATCCTTAGCCTTAAAAAACTAAAAGAAGACAAATTTATAGGAATCTACAGATGTCACCCATGTCACCAAATTCTAATCATTGAGTTAAAATCAAAATATTGCCATATAATGCATAGAACCAAGATGGATAAGAAACAATCTTGAGCCATTTAAGCCACGAATATCTCGATGCCAAAAAATGCAATTAACCAAGACAAATAAAACGGTATTTTAATAAAGAAGTATATAAAACAATGCAAAGAACATGAGCGAATAAAACGATACCAGAAAAACCTCAGTCATGAACTATTTCTTATTACAAAATAATAAAGAGGCATATCAAACGATTAAGTCAAAAATTTTATGTATCATTTCAAATTAAACAACAAAAAGAGAAAGGACAATGGACTACTAAATGGAAATATATAAATTACACCCTAACCACAAAGTCCATTCATTAGATTAAGATCTAATTTTAGTAGAATATACAAATAACCAAGACAGATAAGATGATATATAAAAAACCAGCAATAAATATCCCTAGGCATAAAAAACTAAAAAAGAACAATCCATAGAGTCACCAAAATTATGGACAATGTGAAATGAAACAAAGTTTAATGGAAAATGGACAAATCTATAGGAATCTACAGATTTTACCCATGTCACCAAATTCTAATCATTGAGTTAAAACCAAAATATTGCCACACAAAGCATAGAACCAAGATGGATAAGAAATAATGTTGAGATATTTAAGCCATGAATATCTCGATGCCAAACAATGCAATTAACCAAGACAAATAAAAGGGTACTTTAACAAAAAGGTATATTAAACAATACAAAGAACATGTGCGATTAAAGCGATACCTGAAAAACCCCAATCATGAACTATTTCTTATGATATAAAAATAAAGAAGTATATCAAACGATTAAGTCAAAAATTTTATGTATCATTTAAAATTAAACAACAAAAAGAGAAAGGAAAATGTACTAAATGAGAATATATAAATTACACCCTAACCACAAAGTCGATTCATTAGATTAAGATCCAGTTTTAGCAGAATAAGCAAATAACTAAGACAGATAAGATGATACATAAAAACCCAGCAATAAATATCCATAAGTTTAAAAAACTAAAAAAGAACAATCCATAGAGTCAGGAAAATTATGGACAATGTGAAATGAATCAAAGTCTAAAGGAACATCGACAAATGTAGAAGAATCTCACCAAATTCTAGTCATTGAGTTAAAACCAAAATATTGCCATGTAATACATAGAAACAAGATGAATAAAAAATATTCTTGAACCATATAAGCTGCGAATATCTCAATGACAAATAATGCAATTAACCGAGACAAATATAAGGTTACTTTAATAACGAGGTATATCAAAGAAGGCAAGAACATGAGCGAATAAAACAATACCTGAAACACCTCAATCATGAACTATTCCTTATGATAAAATAATAAAGAGGTATATAAAATAATTAAGTCAAAAATTTTATGTATCATTTCAAATTAAATAACAAAAAGAAAAGAAAATGGATTACTAAATGGGAATATATAAATTACACTCTAACCACAAAGTCTATTCATTAGATTAAGATCTAGTTTTAGCAGAATATGCAATTAATCAAGACAGATAAAATGACACATAAAAAACCAGCAATAAAAATCTTTAGGCTTAAAAAACTAAAAAATGACAATCCATAGAGTCAGCAAAAAAAGGGAAAATGTGACAGGAAACAAAGTCTAAAGGAAAAACGACAAATCTATAGGAATCTACAGATTTCACCCATGTCACCAAATTCTAGTCATTGAGTTAAAACCAAAATATTGCCATATAATGAATAGAACGAAGATGGATAAAAAATAATCTTGAGCCATTTAAGCCACGAATATCTCGATGACAAACAATCCAACTAACCAAGACAAATAAAAGGGTACTTCAAAAATGTTATACATAAAACAATGCAAAGAATATGAGCGAATAAAAAGATACCAGAAAAAACCTCAATCATGAACTATTCCCTATGATAAAATATTAAAGTGGTATATCAAACAATTAAAGTGTATCATTTCAAATTAAATAACAAAAAGAGAAAGGAAAATGGAATACTAAATGGGAATATATAAATTACACTCTAACCACAAAGTCTATTCATTAGATTAAGATCTAGTTTTAGAAGAATGTGCAAATAACCAAAACACATAAGATGATACATAAAAAACCCGCAATAAATATCCTTAGGCTTAAAAAACTAAAAAAAGACAATCCATACAGTCAACCAAATGATGGAAAATGAGAAATGAAGCAAAATCTAAAGGAAAATTGACAAATCTATAGGAATATACAGATTTCACCCATGTCAATAAATTCTAGTCAATGAGTTAAAACCAAAATATTACCATATAATGCATAGAACCACGATGGATAAAAAACAATCTTGAGCCATTTAAGGGTACCTCAAATTAAAGAACAAAAAGAGAAAGGAAAATGGATTACTAAATGGGAATATATAAATTACACCTTCACCACAAAGTTTGTTCATTAGATTAAGATCTAGTTTTAGCATAATATGCAAATAACCAAGACAGATAAGATGAAACATAAAAAACAAGCAATAAATATCTTTAGACTTAAAAAACTAAAAAAAAAAAATCCACAGAATCAGAAAATTATGGACACTGTGTAATGAAACAAAGTCTAAAGGAAAATCGACAAATCTATAGGTACCTACAGATTTCACTCATGTCACCAAATTCTAGTCATTAAGAAAACAAAAATATTCTTATATAATGCATAGAACCAAGATGAATAAAAAATATTCTTCAGCTATTTAAGCCACGAATATCTCGATGACAAACAATGCAATTAACCAAGACAAATAAAATGGTATTTTAATAAAGACGTATATCAAACAATGCAAAGGCCATGAGCGAATAAAACGATACCTAAAAAACCTCCATCATGAACTATTTCATATGATAAAATAATAAAGAGATATATAAAACAATTAAGTAAAAAACTTCATGTATCATTTCAAATTAAACAACAAAGAGAGAAAGGAAAGTGAACTACTAAATGGGAATATATAATTACACCCTAACCACAAAGTCTATTCATTAGATTAAGATTCAGTTTTAGCAGAATAAGCAAATAACCAAGACAGATAAGATGATTCATAAAAAACCAGCGATAAATATCTTAAGCCTTAAAAAATAAAAAAAAAACAATCCAAAAAGTCGGCAAAATTATGGACAATGTGAAACGAAACAAAGTCTAAAGAAAAATCGACAAATCAATAGGAATCTACAGATTTCACCCATGTCACCAAATTCTAGTCATTGAGTTAAAACCAAAATATTGTCATATAATGCATAGAATCAAGATGGATAAGAAACAATCTTGAGTCATTTAAGCCACAAATATCTCGATGCCAATAAATGCAATTAACTATGACAAATAAAAAGGTATTTTAATAAAGAGGTATATAAAACAATGCAAAGTACATGAGAGAATAAAACGATACCAGAAAAACCTCAGTCATGAATTATTCCTTATTATAAAATAATACAGAGGTATATTAAACGATTTAAGTCAAAAATATTATGTCTCATTTCAAATTAAACAACAAAAAGAGAAAGGACAATGGACAACTAAATGGGAATATATAAATTACACCCTAACCACAAAGTCCATTCATTAGATTAAGATCAGACTTTAGTAGAATATAAAAATAACCAAGACAGATAAGATGATATATAAAAAACCAGCAATAAATATCCTTAGGCATAAAAACTAAAAACGAACAATCCATACAGTCACCAAAATTATAGACAATGTGAAATGAAACAAAGTTTAAAGAAAAATCGACAAATCTATAGGAATCTACAGATTTTACCCGTGTCACCAAGTTCTAGTCACTGAGTTAAAACCAAAATATTGCCATATAATGCATAGAACCCAAATGGATAAGAAATAATGTTGAGACATTTAAGCCACGAATATCTCGATGCGAAACTATGCAATTAACCAAGACAATTAAAAGGGTACTTCATTAAAGAGGTATATCAAACCATATAAAGAACATGAGCGAATAAAATAATGCCTGAAAAACCACAATCATGAACTATTCCTTATGGTAAAAAAATACAGAAGTATATCAAACGATTAAGTCAAAAATTTTATATATCATTTCAACTTAAACAACAAAAAGAGAAAGAAAAAAAGACTACAAAATGAGATTATATAAATTATACCCTAGCCCCAAAGTCTATTCATTAGATTAAAATCCAACTTTAGTAGAATAAGCAAATAACTAAGACAGATAAGGTGATACATAAAAAACCAACAATAAATATCCTAAGGCTTAAAAAACTAAAAAAGAACAATCCATAGAATCAGAAAAATTATGGACACTATGAAATGAAACAAAGTCTAAAGAAAAATCTACAAATATATAGGAATCGACAGATTTCAACCATGTCACCAAATTCCAGTCATTGAGTTAAATCCAAAATATTGCCATATAATGCATAGAACCAAGGCTAATAAAAAATATTCTTGAGCCATTTAAGCCACGAATATATCAATGACAAACAATGCAATTAACCACGATAAATATAAGGTTACTTTAATAAAGAGGTATATCAAACAAGGCAAAGATCATGAGCAAATAAAACGATTCTTTAAAAACCTCAATCATGAACTATTCCTTATGATAAAATAATAAAGTAGTATATCAAACAATTAAATAACAAAAAGAGAAATAAAAATGGATTACTAAATGGGAATATATAAATGACACTCTAACCACAAAGTCAAATCATTAGATTAATATCTAGTTTTAGCAGAATATGCAAATAACCAAGACCGATAAAATGATCCACAAAAACCAGCAATAAAAATCCATAAGCTTAAAAAACTAAAAAAGACAATCCATACAGTCAGGAAAATTATGGAAAATGTGAAATGAAACAAAGTCTAAAGGAAAAATGACAAATCTATAGGAATCTACCGATTTCACCCATGTCACCAAATTCTAGTCATTGAGTTAATACCAAAATACTGCCATATAATAAATAGAACCAAGATGGATAAAAAACGATCTTGAGCCATTTAAGCCACGAATATCTCGATGACAAACAATGCAATTAACCAAGACAAATAAAATGGTACTTTAAAAAAGTGGTATATAAAACAATGCAAAAAACATGAGCAAATAAAACGATTCTAGAAAAGCCTCAATCATGAATTATTCCTTATTATAAAATAATAAAGTGGTATATCAAACAATTAAAGTCAAAATTTTGATGTATCATTTCAAATTAAATAACAAAAAGAGAAAGAAAAATGGAATACTAAATGAGAATATATAAATTACACTCAAACCACAAAGTTTATTCGTTAGATTAAGATCTAGTTTTAGCAGAATATGCAAATAATCAACATAGATAAGATGATACATAATAAACCAGCAATAAATCTCCTTAGGCTTAAAACGCTAAAAAAGAACAACTCATACAGTCAACAAAATTATGGACAATGTGAAATAAAACAAAGTCTAAAGGAAAATCGACAAATCTATAGGAATTTACAGTTTTCCCCCGTCCCCAAATTCTAGTCATTGAGTTAAAACTAAAATATTGCCATATAATGCATAGAACCAAGATGAATAAAAAATATTCTTGAGCCAATTAAGCCACAAATATCTCGATGACAAACAATGCAAATAACCAAGACAAATAAATGGGTATTTTAATAAAAAGGTATATCAAACAATGCAAAGAACATACGTGAATAAAACGATACCAGAAAATCCTCAATCAAGAACTATTCCTTATGATAAAATAATAAAGTGGTATATCAAACAATTAAAGTAAAAAACTTCATGTATCTTTCCAAATTAAACATAAAAAAGAGAACGAAAAATGAACTACTAAATGGGAACATATAAATTACACTCTAACCACAAAGTCTATTCATTAGATAAAGATCAAGTTTTAGCAAAATAAGCAAATAACCAAGACAAATAAGATGATATATAAAAAACCAGCAATAAAGATCCTTAGGCTTAAAAAACCAAAAAAAGACAATCCATACAGTCAGCAAAATGATTGAAATGTAGAATGAAACAAAGTCTAAAGGAAAATCGATAAATCTATAAGAATCTACGGATTTCACCCATGTCACCAAATTCTAGTAATTGAGTTAAAACCAAAATATTGCCAAATAATGCATAGAACCAAGATGGATAGAAAACTATCTTGAGCCATTTAAGCCACGAATATCTCGATGACAAACAATGCAATTAACCAAAAAAAATAAATGGGTACTTTAAAAAAGAGGTATATAAAACAATGCAAAGAACATGAGCGAATAAAACGATACCTAAAAACCTCAATCATGAACTATTCCCTTATGATAAAATATTAAAGAGGCACATCAAATAATTACGTAAAAAATTTTATGTATCATTTCAAATTAAAGAACAAAAAGAGAAGAAAATTGACTACTAAATGGGAATGTAAAACTTACGCCCTAACCACAAAGTTTATTCATTAGATTAAGATCTAATTTTAGCAAAATTTGCAAATAACCAAGACAGAGAAGATGAAACATAAAAAACCAGGAATAAATATCCTTAAGCTTAAAAAACAAACAAAGAATAATCCATACAATCAGAAAAATTATGGACACTGTGAAATGAAACAAAGTCTAAAAGAAAATCGACAAATCTATAGGAACCTACAGATTTCACTCATGTCACTAAATTCTAGTCATTAAGAAAACAAAAATATTCTTATATAATGCATAGAATCAAGATAAATAAACTCCAAGTATCTTTTCAAATTAAACACAAAAGAGAGAACGAAAAAATGAACTACTAAATGGGAATATATAACTTACACCCTAACCACAAAGTCTATTCATTAGATTACGATCCAGTTTTAGCAGAATAAGCAAATAACAAAAACAGATAAGATGACACATAAAAGACAGCAAAAAACTTCTTTAGCCTTAAAAAACTAAAAAAAGACAATCCATACAATCAGCAAAATGATGGAAAATGTGAAATGAAACAAAGCCTAAAGGAAAATCGACAAATCTATAAGAATCTAAAGATTTCACCCATATCACCAAATTCTAGTCATTGAGTTAAAACCAAAATATTGCCATATAATGCATAAAACCAAGATGAATAAAAAACAATCTTAAGTCTTTTAAGCCACGAATATCGATGACAAACAATGCAATTAACCAAGACAAATAAGAAAGTACTTTAAAAAAATGGTATATAAAACAATGCAATTAACCAAGACAAATAAGATGGTACTTTAAAAAAGTGGTATATAAAACAATGCAAAAATACCTGAAAAACCTCAATCATGAACTATTCCTTATAATAAAATAATAAAGAGGCACATCAAATAATTAAGTAAAAACTTTTATGTATCATTTCAAATTAAACACAAAAGAGAGAACGAAAAATGAACTACTAAATGGGAATATATAACTTACACCCTAACCACAAAGTCTATTCATTAGATTAAGATCAAATTTTAGCAGAATAAGCAAAATGGAAAAAACAGATAAGATGACACATAAAAGATAGCAAAAAACTTCCTTAGCCTTAAAAACTAAAAAAAGACAATCCATACAGTCAGCAAAATGATGGAAAATGTAAAATGAAACAAAGCCTAAAGGAAAATCGACAAATCTATAAGAATCTAAAGATTTCACCCACGTCACCAAATTCTAGTTATTGAGTTAAAACCAAAATATTGCCATATAATGCATAAAACCAAGATGGATAAAAAACAATCTTGAGTCTTTTAAGCCACGAATATCTCGATGACAAACAATGCAATTAACCAAGACAAATAAGAAAGTTCTTTAAAAAAGTGGTATATAAAACAATGCAAAAAACATGAGCGAATAAAACGATACCTGAAAAACCTCAATCATGAACTATTCCTTATGATAAAATAATAAAGAGGCACATCAAATAATTAAGTAAAAACTTTTATGTATCATTTCAAATTTAAGAACAAAAAGAGAAAGGAAAGTTGGCTACTAAATGGGAATGTATAACTTACACCCTAACCACAAAGTTTGTTAATTAGATCAAGATCTAGTTTTAGCATAATATGCAAATAACAAAGAAAGATATAATGAAACATAAAAAACCAGTAATAAATATCCTTAGGCTTAAAAAAGTAAAAAAGAACAATCCAGAGAGTCAAAAGAATTATGGACACTATGAAATGAAAAGGATTCTAAAGAAAAATCGACAAATCTATAGGAACATACAGATTTCACTCGTGTCACCATATTCTAGTCATTGAGAAAACTAAAATATTGTTATATAATGCATAGAACCAAGATGAATAAAAAATATTCTTGAGCCATTTAAGCCACGAATATCTCGATGACAAACAATGCAATTAACCAAGACAAATAAAATGATATTTTAATAAAGAGGTATATCAAACAATGCAAAGACCATAAGCGAATAAAATGATACCTGAAAAACCTCAATCAAGAACTATTCCTTATGTATCTTCATGTATTATTTCAAATTAAACAAAAACAGAAAGGAAAATGTACTACTAAATGGGAATATATAAATTATACCCTAACCACAAAGTCTATTCATTAGATTAAGATTCAGTTTTAACAGAATAAACAAATAACAAAGACAGATAAGATGATACTTAAAAAACCAACAATAAATATCCTTAGCTTTCATAAACTAAAAAAAAACAAATCCAAAGAGTCAGCAAAATTAAGGAAAATGTGAAATGAAAATAAGTCTAAAGGAAATCGACAAATCTAAAGGAATCTACAGATTTCACCCATGTCATCAAATTCTAATCATTGAGTTAAAACCAAAATACTGACATATAATGCATAAAACCAAGATGGAAGATAGATAAAATGATACATAAAAAACCAGTAATAAATATCCTTAGGCTTAAAAAACTAAAAAAAGACAATCCATACCATCAGCAAAATTATGGTAGAAAAGAAACAAAGTAAAAAAAAAAATCGACAAATCTATAAGAATCTACAGATTTCACCCATGTCATCAAATTTTAGTCATTGAGTTAAAACCAAATATTCCCATATAATACATAAAACCAAGATGGATAAGAAATAATCTTGAGCCATTTAAATCACGAATATCTCGATGCCAAACAAGATAAATAAAAGGGCACTTTAATAACTATGTATATCAAACAATGCAAAGAACATGAGCGAATAAAACGATACCTGAAAAACCACAATCATGAACTATTCCTTATGATAAAATACTAATGAGGTATATCAAATAAGTATATCAAAAATTTTATGAGTCATTTCAAATTAAACAGGAAAAAGAGAATGGAAAATGGGCTACTAAATGAGAATCAATAAATTACACCCTATCCACAAAGATTATTCGTTAGATTAAAGTCTAGTTTTAGAAGCATATGCAAATAACCAACACATATAAGATGATACATAATAAACAAGCAATAAATATCCTTAGGCTTAAAACACTAAAAAATAACAATCCAAACAGTCAAATAAATTATGGACAATGTGAAATGAAACAAAGTCTAAAGGAAAATCGACAAATCTATAGGAATCTACAGATTCAACCAAGTCACCAAATTCTAATCATTGAGTTAAAACAAAAATATTGCTATATAATGCATAGAACCAAGATGGATAAGAAATAATCTTGAGCCATTTAAGCCACGAATATCTCGATGCCAAACAATACAATTGACAAATACAAATAAAAGGGAACTTTAATAAAGAGGTATATCAAACAATGCAAAGAACATGAGCGAATAAAACGATACTAGAAAAACCACAATCATGAACTATTTCTTATGATAAAATAATTAAGAGGTATATCAAACAATTACGTAAAAATTTCATGTATCATTTCAAATTAAACAACAAAAAGTGAAAGGAAAAAATGGACTACTAAATGGGAATATATAAAATACACCCTAACCACAAAGTCTATTCATTAGATTAAGATCTAGTTTTAGCAAAATAAACAAATAACCAAGACAGTTAAGAAGATACATAAAAAACCAGCAATAAATATCCTTAAGCTTAAAAAACTAAGAAAGAAGAATCCATACAGTCATCAAAATTATAGACAGTGTGAAATGAAACAAAGTCTAAAGGAAAATCGATAAATCTAGAAAAATCTACAGACTTCACCCATGTCACCAAATTCTAATCATTGAGTTAAAACCAAAATATTGTCATATAATGCATTGAACCAAGATGGATAATAAATAATATTGAGTCATTTAAGCCACAAATATCTCGATGCCAAACAATGAAATTAATCAAGATAAAAAACAAGGTACTATAATAAAGAGGTATATTAAACAATACAAAGAACATGAGTGAATAAAACCATACCTGAAAAGCCTCAATCTTGAACTATTCCTCATGATAAAATAATAAAGAGGTGTATGAAATAATTAAGTCAAAAATTTTGTATGCATTTTCAAATTAAACAACAAAAAGAGAAAGGAAAATGTACTAAATGTGAATATATAAATTACACCCTAACCACGAAGTCTATTCATTAGATTAAGATCTAGTTTTAGCAGAATATGCAAATATCCAAGACCAATGGTTTAAAAAACGGATCGGTGCCCCAGATCAGGAACCTCAAATAAAATGGTACTTTAATAAAGTGAAGAACATGAGCGAATAAAACGACACCTGAAAAACCATCTCATGAACTATTCCTTATGATAAAATAATAAAGAGGAATATCAAACAATTAAGTCAAAAATTTTATGTATCATTTTCAAATTAAACAACAAAAAGAGAAAGGAAAAGGGACTACTAAATGGGAATATATAAATTACACCCTAACTAAAAAGTTTATTCGTTAAATTAAGATCTAGTTTAGCAGAATATGCAAATAACCAAGACAGATAAGATGATACATAAAAACCAGCAATAAATATCCTTAAGCTTAAAAAACTTAAAAAGAACAATCCATACATTTAGCAAAATTATGGACAATATGAAATGAAGCAAAGTCTAAAGGAAAATAGACAAATCTAAAGAAATCTACAGATTTCACCCATGTCACGAAATTCTAGTCATTGAGTTAAAACCAAAATATTGTCATATAATGCATAAAACCAAGATAGATAAGAAATAATCTTGAGCCATGTAAGCAAGCCACGAATATCTCATGGCCAAACGATGCAATTAACCAAGATAAATAAAATGGTACTTTAATAATGCTAATAACATGAGCGAATAAATCGAAACCTGAAAAACCTCAATCATGAACTATTCCTTATAATAAAATAATAAATAGCTATATCAAACTATTAAGTCAAAAATTTAATATATCATTTCAAATTAAACAACAAAAAGAGAAAGGAAAATGAACTACTAAATGGAATATGCAAATAACCAAGAAAGATAAGACGATGCATAAAAACCAACAATAAACATCTTTAGGCTTAAAAAACTAAAAAAGAACAATCCATAAATTAGCAAAATTGTGGACAATGTGAAATGAAAAAAATTCTAAAGGAATCTACCGATTTCACCCATGTCACCAAATTCTAGTCATTGAGTTACAACAAAAATATTCCCATGTAATGCATAGAACCAAGATGAATAAGAAATAATCTCGAGCCATTTAAGCCACGAATATCTCAATGCCAAAGAATGCAATTAACAAAGTCAAATAAAAAGGTACTTTAATAAAGAGGTATATCAAACAATGCAAAGAACTTGAGCGAATACAACGATACCTGAAAAAACCCCAATCATTAACTATTCCCTATGATAAAATAATGAAAAGGTATATCAAACAATTAAGTCAAAAATTTTTTGTATCATTTCAAATTAAACAAAAAGAGAAAAGAAAATGAACTACTAAATGGGAATATATAAATTACACCACCACAAAGTCTATTCATTAGATTAAGATCTAGTTTTAGCAGAATATGCAAATAACTAAGACAGATAAGATGATATCTAAAAAACCAGTAATAAATATCCTTAGGCTTAAAAAAACTAAAACAGAACAATCCATACAGTCAGCAAAATTATGGACAATGTGAAATGAAACAAAGTCTAAAAGAAAATCGACAAATCTATAGGAATCTACAAATTTCACCCAAATCACCAAATTCTAGTCGTTGAGTTATAACCAAAATATTCCCATACAATGCAAAGAACCAAGATGGATAAGAAATAATCTCGAGCCATTTAAGCCACGAATATCTCAATGCCAAACAATGCAAATAACCAAGAAAAATAAAATGCTATTTTAATAAAGAGGTAAATCAAACAATAAAAAGAACATGAGCAAATAGAACGATACCTGAAAAACCTCAATCATGAACTAATTCCATATGATAAAATAATAAAGAAGTATATCAAACAATTAAGTCAAAAATTTTATGTATAATTTCAAATTAAACAAAAAGAGAAAGGAAAATGGACTACTAAATGGGAATATATGAATTACACCCTAACCACAAAGTCTATTCATTAGATTAAAAACTAGTTTTAGCAGAATATGCAAATAGCCAAGACAGATAAGATGATACAGAAAAAACCTGCAATAAATATCCTTGGGCATAAAAAACAAAAAAACAGACAATCCATAAAGTCAGCAAAATTATGGACAATGTAAAATGAAACAAAGTTTAAAGACAAATCTATAAGAATCTAAAGATTTTACCCGTCACCAAATTCTAGTCATTGAGTTAAAACCAAAAAATTGCCATATAATGAATAGAACCAAGATGGATAAGAAATAATCTTGAGTCATTTAAGCCACGAATATCTCGATGCCAAACAATACAATTAACCAAAAAAAATAAAAAGGTACTTCAATATGGCAAATAAGATGAGCGAATAAAACGATACCTAAAAAACCTCAATCATGAGTTATTCCTTATGATAAAATAATAAAAAAGTATATCAAACAATTATGTCAAAAAATTTATGTATAATTTCAAATTAAACAACAAAAAGAGAAAGGAAAATGGACTACTAAATGGGAATATATGAATTACACCCTAACCAAAAAGTCTATTCATTAGATTACGAACTAGTTTTAGCAGAATATGCAAATAACCAAGACAGATAAGATGATACATAAAAAACCAACAATAAATATCCTTAGGCTTAAAAAACTAAAAAAAAACAATCCATACAGTCAGCAAAATTATGGACAATGTGAAATGAAACAAAGTCTAAAGAAAAGTCAACAAATCTATAGGAATCTACAAATTTCACCCATGTCACCAAATTCTAATCATTGAGTTAAAACCAAAATATTGCCAAATAATGAATAGAACCAAGATGGATAAAAAACAATCTTGGGCCATTTCAACAACGAATATCTCGATAACAATAATGCAATTAACCAAAACAAATAAAATAGTTTAAAAAAGATGTATATAAAACAATGTAAAGAACATGAGCGAATAAAACGATACCAGAAAAACATCAATCATGAACTATTCCTTGTGATGAAATAATAGAGGTATATTTTAACAATTAAGTAAAAAAATTTACGTATCATTTCAAATTAAACAACAAAAAGAGAAAGAAAAATAGACTACTAAATGGGAATATATAAATTACACCCTAACCACAAAATCTATTCATTAGATTAAGATCTAGTTTTAACAGAATATGCAAATAACCAAGACAGATAAGATGATACATAAAAAGCAGCAATAAATATCCTAAGGCTTAAAAAATAAAAAAAAACAATCCATACAGTCAACAAAATTATGGACAATGTGAAATGATACAAAATCTAAAGGAAAATCGACAAATCTATAGGAATCTACAGATTTCACCCATGTCACCAAATTCTAGTCATTGAGTTAAAACCAAAATATTGCCATATAATGCATAGAACCAAGATGGATAAAAAATAATCTTGAACCATTTAAACCACGAATATCTCGATGCCAAACAATGCAATTAACCAGGACAAATATAAGGGTACTTTAAAAATCTCCACCATGAGTATCTTTTTGGCTAAAAAAATAAAAAGAAATATCAGCAAACAGATCAATCAAAATTATGGATAATTACAAATCAACCAAAGAAAATCGGAAAGAAAATGGACCAGTTAATGGGATCTACAGATCTCAACTATGTCCCATAATCTAATCATTGAACTAAAACGTAAATTATGTCAAACAATGCACGTAACCAAGAAAGATAAAAGGATTCCCTAAAAAACTAAGTAATAAATATCATTAGGCTTAAAATTAAAAAATAATATTAACAAAAAAGTCGAACAAAATTATTCAAAATAATTTCAACTAAAACGCAATAAATTGAAAGGCAAATCAACTTATAAATAAAGATCCACGAATTTTACCCCTAACCCCAATGTTTTGTAATTAAACCGAAATACAAGAAATGTTAACTAATGAAAAGAACCAAGACAAATAAAAAAGTATATTAAAAAACTCAACTATGAATGTCCTTTGACTTACAACAGTCAAAAAAAATTGTACGCTGCTATGTAAACAAAGCATATGTGATTTAAAATTGGGAGGAAAGCCGACAAATTAATGCAAGATCTACATATTCCATTTTCGCCGCTGACCCCAAAATCCAGTTTCTGTGTTGAGAATAATTCACGAACAAATAAACGGACACCAAAAAACCTTACGAACTAACCTTTAGGATAAAAAAACAAATAGGTATATCAAACAATTAAGTCAACAAAATTATATATTATTTCAAATCTCACGAAAAAAAGAAGGAAAATCAATTAGTAAATGAGGATATATGGATCTGACCCCTGACCCTAAAGTCTTGCCATTGTATTAAGACCTAGATTTAGCGGACAATGAAAGGAACCAAGACTTATAAAATGATATATCAAAAACCCAATAATATTAGCCATAGAAAATTACAAAGAAACGTCAATATATAAAGTAAGCAAAATTATAGAGAACTTCAAATGAAACAAAAATCGACAAATCTATAGAGATCTACAGATTTCACCCAGGTCACCAATTCAAGTCATTGAAGTAAATCCTAAATACTGCCACATAATGCAAAGAACCAAGATGAAATAAAAAAAAAGCTGAAAATAATTGAGCCACGAATATCCTAATGCCAACCAATGCAAAGAACAAATAAAATAAAAGGGTGCCTTACAAATCTTGACCATGAATATCTTTTTTAGCTTAAAAATAGAAAAAGAATATCTACAAAAAGATTAAACAAAACATAATGGTAATTTCAAATCAAACGCAGAAAGTCAGAAAGAAAATTGACAAGTTAATGGGGATCTCGTTATAACAGATAATACAAAGAATCAGACGGAAACAATAATACATAAAAAAACCTAGTTATGAAAATCATTAGGCTTAAAAATTGAAACGAAACACTAATCTTTAAAGTCGTCAAAATTATGAAGAATTTAAAATAAAACAAAGAAAGTCTGAAGGAAAATTGACGAATCTTTGGGGATCGACGGATTTCACCCCTTGCCCCAAAGTTTAGCCATAGAGTTAAAACCGAAATATTTTAAAATAATACAGAGAACTAATATGCATAAATGAAAATATTAAAACACAAAGCCACGAATATCCTAGTGCCAGATAATGCAAAAAACTACGACAAATAAAATGGTAGGTAAAAAAACTAAAATGAATATCATTTTCGCTTAAAAAATTAAAAAATGAATATCAAGTAAAAGATTAAACTATGGAAAATTTCAAATCACAAAAAGAAAATCGGTATCGATAGAAAAAATGACCAGTTAATGAGGCTACAGATTTCACCCCAGCCCCAAATTCTAGTCAATAAATTAAAAAATAAGTTATTCTAGACAATACATGTAACCAAGAAAGATAAACAAATATCTGGAACAATACATGTAACCAAGAAAAATAAAACAAATATCTGGAACAATACATGTAACCAAGAAAGATAAACAAATATCTGGAAAAAAAACCTCAGTAATGAAATATCCTTAAGCTTAAAAATTCAAAAAAGAATATCAACAAAAAAGTCAGACAAAATTATGAATAACTTCAACTTAAAGACAAAAGATCAAAAGGCAAATCAACTTATAAATAAGAATCTACAAATTTCACCCTCAACCACAAAATCTTGTAATTAAATTGAAATACAAAAAATAAGACAAAGTAGTGAGTACTGTCAAACTGAAACGCAAAAGATCTAAAGGTAAATGAACTTATAAATAAGGATCCACGGATTTCACCTGACCCCAAAGTTTTTTCGTTAAACTTAAACATAAGTAATGCCAACTAATAAAAAGAACCAAGCAAACTAAGCTATGAATATCCTTTGACTTGCAAAAAAAAAAAAAAAAACAGAAGCAACAACCCATAATGTAAAGAAAGCATTGATAATTCTAAATCAAACAAAAAAACTGAAAGGAAAAATGACAAATTAATAAGGATATACGGATTTCACCCTCGACCACAAAGTTTAGTTATTTAGTCAAGACATATATTAGGCTAAAGAACTGAGACGAATAAAATGACACTTGAATCAACTCAGTTACTAATTATCATTTAGGATTACAAAAATTATACCAATTAGGCCAATAAAATTATATATCATTTCGAATCAAACAACCAAAAAAAGAAATAAAATCAACTATTAAATGGGGATAATACGAATTTGACCCCTGACCCAGAAATCTAGTCATTGAATTAAAACCTCGTTACAACAGATAATACAAAGAATCAAGACGGTACCAACAATACATAAAACAACCCTAATTATGAAAACTCTTTGGCTTAAAAATTAAAAAGAAATATCATTCCATAAAGTCAGCAAAATTATGAAGAATTGATTTCACCCCTGACGGCAAAGTTTTTTACTAAATTGAATCTTAAGTGTAATGCCAACCAATAAAAAGAAGCAAACCAAATGAAAAGATATATTAAAAACTAAGGTATGAAGTGTTTAGAAAGCATTGATAATTCCAAATCAAACAACAAAACTGAAAGGAAAAATGACAAATTAATAAGAATATATGGATTTCACAATTGACTACAAAGTCTAGTCATATTTTAGGCTAAAAATGCAAAGAACCGGGGCGAATAAACAACTCAATTATTAACTATCATTTACTTAATGAATGATAAACGAATACTTTAAAAAACTCAGTAACAATTATCTTTAGGCTTAAAATTTTTGAATAACTATAACTTAAACACAAAAGGTAAATCTTTGTTTAGTATTTAAAACTAAGGATATTTATTACAGTCGTTTTTTAAGGTATTCGTTTATCTTTCTTGGTTAAGTGTTTTGTTTAGAATAACTTATATTTTGTTGACTAGAATTTAAGGTCTGGGGTGAAATCTGTAGATCCCCATTAACAGGTCATTTTTCTTACTGATTTGCTCTTTTTTATTTGAAATTATCCATAGTTTGTTTAATATTTTAGTTGGTATTTATATTTAAAATTTTAAGCCAAAAAGATGTTTATGGCCAAGTTTTTTAACGTACTATATTATTTGCCTGGTTCTTTGCATTATCTAGCACTAGGATATTTATAGTTGTTTTTTAAGAAATTCATTTCTGCATCTTGGTTCTCTGCATCATTTAGAAATATGTTAGTTTTAATTCAATGACTAAACTTTGGGGCAAGAAGTGAAATATGTCGTTCCCCAAATATCTGTCAATTTTCCTTGAGACTTTCTTTGTTTCATTTTAAATTCCTCACAATTTTATTAACTTAAAGATTGATGTTTCGTTTCAATTTTTAAACCTAAGAGTTTGCCTAACTGGGTTTTTTATGCATCCATTCTTTTGGTCCTGATTGTTTATATTATCTGTTATAATGAGGTCTTAATTAAAGTACTAGATTTTGGGGTCAAAAGTGAAATTCGTATCTCCATTTTGTAGTTGATTTTATTTTCTATTTTAGTTGTTCGATTCGAAACATTGCCGAATTTTATAGGACTAATTGGTATATATTTAGATTTATAACCCTAAACAATAGGTACATTTTACTTAACCAAATTGGAACAATGTTATTTTTATAGTTTTTATTCTTTGTTTAGTTTTTAGGCCTAAAAGGATATTCATTACTGCAATTATTTAAGATATTTGTTTACTTTTTTGTATACGCGTTTTGTCTAGAATAACTTACGTTTTAATTTATTGACCAGAATTTGGGGCCAGAGGTGAAATCTATAGACCCTCGTTAACTAGTCATTTTTCCTACTGATTTTTTTTTTTGAATTGAAATTATCCATTGTTTCATTAATCTTTATTTGGTTACCCATTTTCAATTTTTAAGTCTTAAAGATATTTATGGCCAAGTGTTTTACCGTTGCTTTTTATTTGTCGTGGTTCTTTGTATTATCTGACACCAAGATATTCGTGGTTATGTGTTTTAAATCTTCCGTTTATGCATCTTGGTTCTCTACATTATTTGGCAATATTTCGGTTTCACGTCTTGCCTCAAAATCTAGTCATTGACTTCAAACCGAAATATTGTCAAATAATCCAGAGAACCAAGATGCATAAACATAAATTTTAAACACATAACCACGAATATCTTATTGTCAGATAATGCAAATAACCACGACAAATAAAACGAAACGTTTAAAAACTCAATCATGAATAACTTTTTTGGCTTAAAAATTTAAAAAAGATTACCAACTAAAAGATTAAATAAACAATTGAAATTTTCAAATAAAAAAAAAGTAAATTGATAGGAAAAATAACCAGTTAATGGGGATATACAAATTTCATCCCTGCCCCCAAATTCTAGTCAATTAATTAAAATATTTGCAATTCTAAATAATGCACGTACCCAAGAAAGACAAACAAATACATTAAAAAACTACAGTAAACAATATCCTTTCGACTTAAAAACTAAATTAAGCATATCACCTACTAAAAAATACCAATTAGGACAACAAAAATGTAAAATGTTTTTAGGACTATAAAAATAAAAATAAATCAATTAAGCCAACAAATTTATGTTTCATTTCAAATCAAACAACTAAAAGAAGAAATAAAATAAACAAATAAATGAGAATATACAGATTTCACCTCTGAACCCAAAATCTAGTTCAATGAAATAAGACCTAATTATAACAGAAAAGACAAAGAATCAAAACGGAACCAACGATCACAAATAACCTAATATGCAAACTTTCAGGCTCAAAAATCTTTAAACAACACTAATCCATTAAGTCAACTAAAATATGAGGAATTCAAAATGTAACAAAGAAAGTCTGAAGGAAAATTGACATATCTTTGCAAATTGATAGATTTCACCCCTTGCACGAAAGCTTTAGTCATTTTGAGTTTAAACCGAAATATTGCCAAATAAAACAGAAAATAAATATTCATAAACGAAAATCTTAAAACACATAATCACGGAATATCCTAATGCTAGATAATGCAAATAACCATAACAAATAAAGTGGTATGTTAAAAAATTTTACCATGAATACGTTTTTGGCATAAAAATTTAAAAAGCAATACCAACTAAATGATTAAATCAATTATGGACAATTTCAATTCAAGAAAAAAAAAAATTTGTAGGAAAAATAGTTTGTTAAGGGGATCTATAGATTTCACTATTGCCCCCAAATTCTAATCAATAAATTTATACACAAATTCTTCAACACGATACACGCAGCCAAGAAAGATAAACGAATATCTTAAAAAACCATAATAATAAACCTCCTTAGGATTAAAAACTAAACAAAGAATATGAACTATTGAAATAAAAAAGTACCAATTAGGCCAACAAAAATGTACCAATTTAGGCCAATAAAATTATATATCGTTTCGATTCAAACAACTAAAAGATGAAATAATATCAACTACTAAATGGGGATATACGAATGTCACCCCTTAGCCCAAAATCTAGTAATTGAATTAAAACCTCATTATAATAGATAATACAACCAATCAAAGACGGAAACAATGATACATCAAAAAACTAGTTAAACAAACTCTCAGGCTAAAAATTCTTAAAGAAACACCAATCCAGTAAGTCATCAAAATTATGAAGACTTTAAAATGAAACAAAGAAAGTCTGAAAGAAAATCATTGGGGATCGACACATTTCACCACTTGCCCAAGAGTCTAGTCATTGAGTTAAAATTGAAATATTAGAAAATAATACAGAGAACCAAGATGCACAAGCAAAATATTTAAAACACAACTACAACTATCGTAGTGCCAGATAATGCAAAGAATCACGACAAATAAAATTGTAAGATAAAAAACTCTTGCATGATTATCTATCTGGCTTAAAATTTTAAAAAGGATTACAACCACAACTATCCTAATACCAGATAATGCAAAGAATCGCGACAAATAAAATGGTATGGTAAAAAACTCTTGCATGATTATCTATTTGGCATAAAATTCTAAAAAATATCACAAACTAAAAGTTTTAACAAACTTAAAAAAGAAAATCGGTAGGAAAAATGACCAGTTAATGGAGATCTACAGATTTCACCCTTACCCCCAAATTTTATTCAATAAATTAAAATATAAATTTTTCTAAATAAAACATGTAACCAAAAAAAGATAAACGAATACCTTAAAAACCCACAATGTATCAATTAAGCCAAGAGAAATGTACTATTTTTATTTTACTATAAAAATAAAAATGTATCAATTAAGCCAATAAAATTATGTACCGTTTCGAATCAAACAACAAGAGGTAAGAAAATCAACTACTAAATGGAGATGTACGGATTTCACCCCTGAACCCAAAATCTAGTCAATGAAGATCTCGTTATAACAGATAATACAAAGAACCAAAACAGAAACAATGATACAGAAGTTGATAGAAACACCAATCCAATAAATCTGCAAAATTATGAGGAATTCAAAAAAATAACAAAAAGAGTATGAAGAAAAATTGACAAATCTTTAGGGATTGAAAGATTTCACCCCTTGCCTCAAACTCTAATAATTAAGTTGGAACCGAAATATTGCCAAAATATGAAGAAAACCAAGATGCATAAACAGAAATTTAACAAAATCACGAATAGGCTAATGTCAGATAATACAAAGAGCCACGACAAATAAAATGATTTGATAAAAAATTCGACCATGAATATCTTTTTAACTTAAAAACTAAAAAAAAAAAAAAGATTACCAACTAAAAGACTAAACAAACAGTGGAAAATTTCAAAACAAAAAAAGAATATTGGTAGAAAAAAAACCGGTTAATGGTGACCCCGCAGATTTCACCACTGCCCCCAAATTCTAATCAATAAATTAAAATATTAATAGTTCATGAAAAAACACATAACCAAGAAAGATAAACAAATACCATAAAAAACCACAGTAATGAAAACCCTTTCGCTTAAAAACTAAACAAAGAATATCAACTATAAAAATAAAAATGTAGAAATTTTTAGGACTATAAAAATAAAAATAAACAAATTAGGCCAATACTACTATGCATCATTTCAAATCAAACAACCAAAAGAAAAAATAAAAACAATTATTAAATGGGGATATATCAGCTAATGACCTAAAACCTCGTTATAACAAATAATATGATGAATTAAGGACGAAAACAATGAGACATAAAAAACCTAGTTATGAAAATTCTTAGACTTAAAAATCTCAAAGAAACATCAATCCAATAAGTCAACAAAATTATTATGAATTCCTAATGAAACAAAGAAAGTCTAGTCCATTAATAATGCATAAAACCATGACAAATAAAATGGTAATGTTAAACAAATAATGAAAAATTATAAATCAAAATAAAAAAATAGGTAGGAAAAATAACCAGTTAATAAAAATCTACAGATTTCACCTTGCCCCCAAATTCTAGTCAATAAATTAAAACATTAGTAGTTCTAGACAAAACACATAACCAAATCAACCTAAGGAAATTCATTACAGTGGTTTTTTAAGGTATTATAAACAAATACTTTAAAAAACCATAGTAATGAAATATCCTTTGGCTTAAAAACTAAACAAAGAAACATCAACAATAAAAATAAAAATGTATTAATTTTTTAAGACTATAAAAATAAAAATATACCAATTAAGCCAATAGAATTATGTATTGTTTCGAATTAAACAACCAAAAGAAGAAAAACATATCACTTACTAAATAGGGACATACGGATTTCACCCGATCCAAAATTCTAGTCATTGAATAAAGACCTTGTTATAACTAATAATATGAAGAATCAAGACGGAAACAATAATACATAAAAAAAACCTTAGTTATGCAACCTTTTAGGCTTATGAAAAAAACATCAATCTATTAAGTCAACAAGATTATGAGGAATTTAAAATGAAACAAAAAAAGTCCATAGAAAAATTAACATATCTTAGGGGAACAACAGATTTCACCCCTTGCCCCAAAGTCTAGTTATTGAGTTACAATCGAAATATTGCCAAATAATGTAGAGAATCAAGATGCATAAATAGAAAATTTAAAACACATAACTAAGAATATCCTAGTGCCAGACAATGATTAAAACACGACAAATAAAATAATATGTTAAAAAAATCGATCATTTATATCTATTTGGCATAAAAAATTAAAAAGGCTTACGAACAATACGTTTTAACAAACTATGGATAGATTCAAATCGAAAAAAAAAATCGGTAGGAAAAATGACCAATTAATGGGAAACTACTGATTTTACCCTTGCCTCCAAATTCTGGTCACTAAATTAAATCATAAGCTATTTTAGACAAAACATGTAACCAATAAAGATAAACAAATGCCGTAAAAAACCACGGTAATGAATATTCAAACTTAAAAACTAAAGAAAAATATCAAAAATAAAATTAAAATGTACCAATTAAGCCATCAGAAATGTACCGATTTTTTAGAATATTGAAAATAAAAATGTACCAATTCGACCAATAAAATTATTTATTGTTTCGAATCAAACAACCAAAAGAGGAAATAACTTCGGCCAATAAAATTATTTATCGTTTCGAATCAAACAACCAAAAAGAAGAAATAAAATCAACTACTAAATGGCGATATATGGATCTCACCCATGACCTTCAAATCTAGTCATTGAAATAGGATTTCGTTATAACACAAAATACAAAAAATTAAGACGGAAAAAATAATAAAACCTAATTATGCAAACACTTGCGCCTAAAAATTGAAAGAAAACACCAATCCATTAAATCATCCAAATTGTGAGGAATATAAAATGAAACAAAGAAAGTGAAGGAAATTCACATATCATTGGGGATCAACAGATTTCATCCATTTCCCCAAACTCTTATCAAGTTAAAATCGAATATTGTCTAATATTGCAGAGAACAAAGATGCATAAACAGAAATCTTAAAACACAAATTCACGAATATCCTAACGCTAGATAATACAAAGAACCACGACAAATAAAATAGTATGTTAAAAAAATTAGCCATGAAAAACTTTTTGGTTTAAAATTTTAAAAAGAATTACCAACTAAAAGATTAAACAAATTGTAAATAATTTCTAATAAAAAAAATTGATAGTAAAAATGAACAGTTAATGGGGATCTACAGATTTCACCATTGCCTCCAAATACTAGTCAATAAATAAAAACATAAGTTATTGTAGACAAAACACAACTAAGAATGATAAATGAATACTTTAAAAAACTAGAGTAATGAATATCATTAGGCTTAAAAACTAAACAATAATATCAACTATATAAATAAAAAAAAACTAAACAATAATATCAACTATTTTTTAGGAATATAAAAATAAAAATACACCTACTTAGGTCAATAAAATTATGTATCATTTCGAATCAAACCAAAAGAGGAAATACCATACATTACTAAATGGAGACATACGGATTTCACCCAACCCTAAAATCTATTCATTGAATTAAGACCTCTCTATAACATATATTACAAAAAATACAGTCGGAAAAAATAATACCTAAAAACCGAGTTATCCAAACTCTTAAGCGTACAAATTGAAAAGAAACACAAGTCCATTAAGTCAAAAAAATTATAAGGAATTTAAAATGAAACAAAAAAAATCTGAAGAAAAATTGACAAATCATTAGGGATCGATAGATTTTACCCTTCACCCCAAAAAGTCTAATCATCGAGTTAAAATCGAAATATTATCAAATAATGCAGACAACCAAGATGCATAAACAAAAAATTTAAAACATATAACCACAAATATCCTAGTGCCAGATAATGCATGAAACACAACAAATAAATTATATGTTAAAAACTGTTGCGTGAATATCGATTAGGCTTAAAATTTTAAAAAAGATTACGAACTAAAAGTTTTAACAAACTTTAGATCGATTCAACTCAAAGAAAGAAAATCGATAGGAAATATGACCAGCTAATAAGGATCCACCAATTTCACCCCTACCCGGTCAATAAATTAAAACATAAATTATTCTAAACAAAACGTATAACCAATAAAAATAAATGAATACTTTAAAAACCCACAGGAATAAATATCCTTAGGCTTAAAAACTAAAACAAAAAATATCAACAATACAATTAAATTCTACCAATTAAGCCAAGAGAAATGTACTAATTTTTTGGGACTATAAAAATAAAAATGTACCATTTAGGCCAATAAAATTATGTACTGTTTCAAAATCAAATCAAAAGAAGAAAGGAAATTAACTACTAAATGGGGATGTACATATTTCACCTTTGGCCCCAAAATCTAAACAATGAATTAAGATCTCGTTATAACAGATAATACAAAAATCTAAGACAGAAACAACGAACAGAAAAAACTTACTTATGCAAACTCTTTGGCTTCAACATTGAAAAGAAATACCAATCCAATAAGTCCGCAAAATTATGAGGAATTCAAAAAAAAACAGAGTATAAGGGAAAATTGACAGATCTATGGGGAGATTTCACCCCTTGCCCCAAAGTCTAGTAATTAAGTTAAAACTGAAATATTAGCAAAAGAATGCAAAGAACCAAGATGCATAAACCAAAATTTTAAAACACATATCCACAAATATCCTAGTGCCAGATAATAATACGAGCCATGACAAATAAAATGATACGTTAAAAAACTCAACCATAAATATCTTTTTGGCTTAAAAATTTCAAAAGGATTTCCAGCTAAAAGATTAAACAAACAATGGAAAATTTCAAATCAAAAAAAGAAAATCAGCAGGAAAAATAATCAATTAATGGGGGGAAATTTCAAATCAAAAAAAAAAAATCGACAAGAAAAATAACCAGTTAATGGGGATCTATAGATTTCATCCATGCCCCCAAATTCTAGTCAATAAATTAAAACATTAGCAGTTTAAAAAAACACAAATAACCAAAAAAGATAAACAAAAACCTTAAAAAACCACAGTAATATCCTTTGGCTTAAAACTTAAACAAAGAATACCAACTATAAAAATGTATCAATTTTTTAAGAGTATAAAAATAAAAATAAACAAATTAGGTCAATAAGATTATGTATCGTTTCGAATCAAACCAAAAGAAAAAATAAAAACTTCTAAATGAGGATATACGAATTTCACCTGACCCCAAAATCTAGTCATTAAACTGAGACCTCGTGTCCTTCCATAACTTTTTGAAGTATTTCCCATACAATTGTTTCTTTTTCCTGAATTTTACTTTCAGCAATCCCTATGTTGGAAGCAACATGTCGTCCGATTAGACCACGAATTACAAATGTCTGAAAGAGCTCTATTGCCATTTCTCGAGGTAATCTACATCGATGTAATGAAAGCGAAGGGCCCACCACGATGACAGAACGACCTGAATAATCGACCCGTTTACCTAGTAGAGTGTCGCGAAATCTTCCCTCTTTGCCTTCAATTACATCTGAAAAAGACTTGTAAACTTTATTGTGACCGTCCCTCATTGGTTGTCCGCATATCCCATTATCAAGAAGTGTATCTACAGCTTCTTGTACTAACTTTTCCTAACACATCACTGATTTTAATTAGTTGATAGTTTATATTAGTATTAATTGAGAATTTTGTGAGAGATTTTTGGGAAAGGTTTCATTCACGCCTAATCCATGTCGAGTAGACCCTGTCCTTGTGAGAAGTGAGAATTATTAATTCATGAGTAGTAGGGAGAGACTTATGTCACCAAAAATCGAGACTAAAGCAAATTTAACAAATAATATAAAGAATCAAGAAGAAAACAATGAGACAAAAAACCTAGTTACTGCAAAGAACCACAACAAATACAATGATATGTTAAACAAACAATGGAAAATTTGAAATAAAAAAAAAAACCCATAATAAAAATAACCAAGTAATAAGGATCTACAAATTTCACCCGCCCCCAAATTCTAGTCAATAAATTAAAACATTAGCACTTCTAGAGAAAACACGTAACCAAAATAGATAAACAAATACCTTAAAAACAATATCATTTAGCTTAAAAACTAAACAAAGAAATATCAACTATAAAAATAAAAATGTACAAATTTTTTAGGATTAAAAATAAAATATGTATCGTTTCGAATTAAACAACCAAAAGAGGAAAAAATATCTACTAAAAGGAATATACGGATCTCACCCCTGAACCCAAAATCTAGTCATTGAATTAAGATATTAATTCAATGAAGCCAATAAAATTATTTATCGTTTTGAATCAAACAACCAAAAGAGGAAATAAAATCAACTACTAAATAAGGATATACGGATCTAACCCCTGACCCCAAAATCTAGTCATTGAATTAAGACCTCGTTACAACACAAAATACAAAGAAACAAGACAAAAAAAAATGATACATAAAATACCTTAAGCTTAAAATTGAAAAGAAACACCAATCCATTAAGTCAGCAAAATTGTGATGAATTTAAAATGAAAAAAAAAAGTCTGAAGGACAATTTACAGATCTTTGAAGATCAACACACCCCTTGCCCCAAAGTCTTGTCATGGAGTTAAAATCGAAATATTGCCAAATATTGCAGAGAAACGAGATGCATAGAAAAAAATCTTAAAACACATAACCACGAATATCCTAGTGCCAGATAATGTAAAGAACCACAACAAATAAAATAGTACGGTTAAAAAAATTGGCCATCAAAATCTTTTTGGATTAAAAATTTAAAAAGAATTATCAACTAAAAGATTAAACAAATTCCAGATAATTTCCAATAAAAAACAAATTGTAATAAAAATGATCAGTTAATGTGGATCTACAGATTTCACTCATTGCCTCCAAATACTATTCAATAAATAAAAACATAAGTTATTGTAGACAAAATACGCAACCAAGAATGATAAATGAATACCTTAAAAAACTGAAGCAATGAATATCTTTAGGCTTTAAAACTAAACAAAGAATATCAACTATATAAACAAAAATGTACTAATTAGGCTAACAAAAATGTACTAATTAGGCTAACAAAAATGTACCAAATGTTTCGAACTATAAACATAAAAATATACCAATTAGGTCAATAAAATTATGTATCGTTTCGAATCAAACAACCAAAAGAGGAAATATAATACACCACTGAATGTAGATATACAAATTTCACCCGACCCCAAAATGTAGTCATTGAATTGAGACCTCGTTATAACAGATATTATAAAAAATCAAAACGGAAAATATAATATCTAAAAAACCTACTTATGCAAACTATTAGGCTTAAAAATTAAAAAAAAAACACAAATCCATTAAGTCAAAAAATTATGAGAAATTTAAAAGGAAACAAAAAAAATCTGAAGAAAAATTGACAGATCATTGGAGATCGACAGATTTTACTCCTTGCCCCAACGTCTAGTCATTGAGTTAAAATCAAAATATTGCCAAATAATGCAGAGAACTAGGATGCATAAGCAAAAAATTTAAAACACATAACCACAAATATCTTAACACCAGATAATGCAAAGTACCACAACAAATAAAATGGATTGTTAAAAAACTCGACCATGAATATATTTTTAGCTTAAAATTTTAAAAACGAATGCCAACTAAAAAATAAAACAAACTATGTATAATTTCTAGTAAAAAAAAAAAATTAATAGGAAAAAATGATCAGTTAAAAGGGGATCTATAGATTTCATCCCTGCCCCCAAATTCTAATAAATAAATTAAAACATAAGTTATTTTAGAAAACACACGTAACCAAGAAAGATAAACGAATACCTTAAAAATCTACAATAATGAATATCCTTAAGATTAAAAACCAAACAAAAAATGTCAACTATATAATTAAAAAAGTTCCATTTAGGCCAACAAAAATGTACCAATTTTTGGGACTACAAAAAATAAAAACGTACCAATTAGGCCAATAAAATTATCTATCGTTTCTAATCAAACAACCAAAAGATGAAATAAAACCTCGTGATAAGAAATAATACAAAGAATCAAGACAGGAAAAACAGTACATAAAAAACTTAGTTATGCAAACTCTTAGGCTTAAAAATTAAAAATATATACTAATCAATTAAGTCAGAAAAACTACGAGGAATTTAAAATGAAACTAAAAAAATCTGAAGGAAAATTAAAAGATCATTGGGGATCGACAGATTTCACCCCTTGCCCCAAAGTCTAGTAATTGAGATAGAACCAAAACATTGTCAAATAATGTAGAGAACCAAGATGCATAGACGAAAATCTTAAAACATATAACCATAAATGTCCTAGTACCAAATACTGTAAAGAACCACAACAAATAAAATACTACCTTAAAAAACTCGACTACGAAGATCTTTTTAGGTTAAAAGTTTAAAAAGAATTACCAACTAAAAGATTAAACAAACTATGGATAATTTCTAATTAAAAAAAGAACAATGGGAGGAAAAATGACCTGTTAATAAGGATCTATAGATTTCACCCTTCCCTCAAATTCTAGTAAATAAATTCAAACATAAGTTGTTGTAGACAAAACACATAACCAAGAAAGATAAACGAATACCTTAAAAAACCATAAGAGCAATTAATCGACTTCGGCATTAAAACTAAACAAAGAATATCAACTATAGAAATAAAAATGTATCAATTATGCTAACAGAATGTACCATTTTTTTAGGACTATAAAAATAAAAATATATCAATTCGCGACCAGTAAAATTACGTATTATTTCGAATCAAACAGCCAAAAGAGAGAATAAAAATCAACTATTTGATCTTACCCCTGACCCCAAATTTGATAAAACCTTTCAACCAGTTCATCCTACTTCTCTAGACACCTTATTAAACTGGTTGTGTGCCAAATGAAAGGGCATGGAAAAAAGCTTGTTTTAAATACCATAAGGTTGTGACCCTTACCTGCAATAAACTCAAATAATTGAATGCATGAAATTGCCAACCAAGGGGCCTCCAACAAATATTGCAAGCTGCATTTCATTTTCTTTCTATCAGCTATTTCCATTCATTCAACCTATGACATATATAATGTATTAAACAAATAAACTCTTTCAAGATGCCCCGATACAAGCTAATCTAATGATTCAGAGACTAAACTTCATTTAATTTAATTGGGTTTCCATCCCAGGACTGTGGACTAAAAGATAGAGCCAAAAACATCTGAAAATTGGAATTAGTTTCCTATATATCACCAGAATTGGTAAAGTATATCTAATATTGAATCCAAATATTGGCATAAATTTGAGGGAAACTAAGACTTTTGGCCATTCGCCAAGACACCTTACAAGGTTTTTACCAGAAAGCCAGAAAAGCCCCAGGAACGAGCCTTTTCAAAATCCAAGGATTCAAACTAATAGACTTGTTACGTACCTTTGTGAAGAAACTTACAACCGCCACATGCTAGAGGCTTGGATGTAAGAGTGCAACAGTAGACATATAGAATGTATTAAACAAATAAACTCACTCAAGATGCCCTGATACAAGCTAATCTAATGATTCAAAGACTAAACTTCATTTAATTTAACTGGCTTTCCATCCCAGGATTGTGGACTAAAAGATAGAGCCAAAAACATCTGAAAACTGGAATTAGTTTCCTATATATCACCAGAATTGGTAAAGTACATCAAATATTGAATCCAAATATTGGCATAAATTTGATGGAAACTAAGACTTTTGGCCATTCGCCAAGACATCTTACAAGGCTTTTACCAGAAAGCCAGAAAAGCCCCAAGAACGAGCCTTTCAAAATCCAAGGATTCAAACTAATAGACTTGTTACGTACCTTTGTGAAGAAACTTACAACCGCCACAGGCTAGAAGCTTGGATGTAAGAGTGCAACAGTAGAGGGCCAAGCAAAGTTCCATATCTGTTCCACCAAATTGCCCGCTAGAAAACTGGCATACAAAGCTGATATCAAGATTAATTCAGGTGAGGAAATAAAAAACCATTGGCAAAATACCACAACAGAAAAAAAAAACTCTTTGTTTAACATTTAAGTAGAGATGAGGGTAAGTGTCATCATTTCCCAAATAATATTAGCTCAAAGTCAAATATGGTACTAAAGCGTCCAACGTAACATTTTAAAGTTTGATAGTTCTCTCCAGTAAATTTTCAGTCCACATCCCATCTTCCTATCAGGTAACAATTCAGCAACAGAGGAAGAAGCAATAAAACTCTACTACATGTTGAGATGAGTAGGAGTTGCTGCAAGAGCATCTTGTTCCTCCTTCGTAAGAACCTGAATAGTCGGTAGAGGAAACTTATTACCAAATTGATATAAACTCTGATATAATATTGAATATTGAAAAACAACTGGGATTGTCACCAATAAAATTATGGACGATTATGGAGAGAGAGTGGGGCCTCTCAAAACAAAACAAGACCTTATTGGTGGGTCCCGCACCTTCCACCACTTTCCGTCATTTGATTGGACATTGATAACCTTAGTGAACTTGAACCATATTATAGTATAATTTCCCATAATAATAAAACAGAATATGAGGGAGAACAGGGTAGCACAGAGCCATAATATGCAACCCAAAGTCACAATGTGAAATCCTTGAGGTAACTTTATATATATATATATATATATATATATATATATATATATATATATATATATTAATAATTCCCAACTCTTACCGGCAAAGCTGTCCAAAGACTATTTACATAGGAGTCTTTATTGAGAAGTTGCAAAGATTCATCTTCAAGCAGCTCTGTATCGACATGCATGACAGGAATGGAGCATCCAGATGGAATAGATGGAAGATTTTCAGTGATATCATCCTCTGTAGGAATGTTGTTTATTTCTACATCAGCTTTCAAGCAACATTTCAAGATTCATGTTTATCATTGATCAAAGTGCTGATGCGACGCTGGTCTTTGATTGAGGCACGAGAGCGCTTCATCTTTCTCATTGAGTAGAGCGACTCAAGGAGCACAAAGGAAAAAGGAGTGAAATGTATAATCATTTATCCTAGAAGAAAAAACAAAGGGCATGAAGTCAATTAGTGAATTTGCTAATCCAAAAGTTTGATCTTGCATTATAGACAGCATCTAATAAATTTCAAATTTTGAGATAAAAAATAAAGCTCCACATAGAAGAGAGTCCGAGAGCAGTATCATATGATGCATCTCTGGAAAGCTAAAACAGCAAATTAGCTACCATAGAGATTATGGTACCAGAATATATATGCATTTGTTAGAGAAGAAAGAGAACTGTTGTAACACAAGAAATGGTTCAATAAAAAGAATTGTCTTAATCTCATTATGTGATCAACAGGCATTGACTTAGGTCTGAGGCAAATCCAAAATAATGTTAAAATCAACCAAATAAGTTACTAAAAAAAAAACAAACAAGCTGAAACTACTTCTAGTTTTTATTAATAATTGAGATTTGAAGGGTCTATGGCACACCCACATCATAATTTGAAAACACAAGAACTTCAAAGTAATAGTTTTTAGCAATCCAAATAGTTAGGGGAATAGTTTGTGATCAGGGCTGAGAATTTACTCTGTCCGGATCTGAAACACAAAATTTGGATCCTATCTGGATCTGGATATGGATCCAAGATTTGGATTAAAAATTGGATCCGAATCCGAAATCTAAATCCAAATAGTAACTCAGATCCGATCGGGGTATAGGTGGATCCGATTCAGATCCAACCCAAGTTTTTAAAATGATATATATTATTTTATATATATATATATATACACACATAAATATGGTATTTTATATTTATTTATTTATATATAACATATATATAAATGGTCTCATTGTATAATTTTCTTACATATAATTATTCTAACTTTTACAATTATATTTTCACTTTATAATAGACAAAATTAGAACTGAGCCGGATCCGGATCCTATATATAATTTTCGAATATGAATAATATTTTGGATCTAATCGGATCCGGATCCCGATCCGGATCCAGAATCAGATCCAATGTATCTTTTTTGGATGTGAATCTAGATCTGGATCTGGGTGGATCTTGAGCCCATCCGAAAAATTCTCAGCCTCGTATCATGTAGTACTTCGTGCTCGGCTCAAAAAAAAAAGAACAAATACAATATTTTAGGGCTGCTATATGAAAATATCTTTTAAGATAAAAACCCAGAAAACAAGTGACTTTAACCTTACTTGAAGATTAATAAGAATGTCTCTAATTGGTAAGCTATTTAATTGCTCTGCCCCTGAGCCACTCTATTTTCCTATCAAGGATCCGACCAACCTTACTGTAAGTTGTTTACATATAAAATAACGCATCAAAATGGAGCTAACGATTTAGACAAAAAAAACTAAGGAAAACAAACTTATAGAAGCCTGAGGTATTTACAGTTGCCAATTTCATAGGGATCTGACCGGTTAAATCACTGCATTATAGAGAGAGAAAATCAAAACCCAAATTTATAGAAGCCTGAGGTATTTACAGTTGCCAATTTCATAGGAATCTGGCACGTTAAATCACTGCATTATAGAGAGAGAAAATCAAAACCCAACGACGAAGCCCAAACTAATAAACTACATAGATAATGGAAGTAAAAATTTAGATCCATACCTGCGTGTAAAAGGGATGGAATTAAAAGAAAAGTGAGAAAATTATGATTTTCCATACCGAGTGATCCAAAATCTTGACAAGAACCAGAAAGAAATCATTGTCCACTTCTTTGATATACATTCCCAATATAACGACCACTTTATTCATGAGCGAAAGCTTTGGATCGACATCCCAACCTCCTTCACAAACCAATTCCTTGAAAAGCTTAATGCTCTGATCACTCATCTGAAAGGCTTTAAAATAAACGTCTGCTCCTCCATCTTCATCAACCTCCAATTTCACAACAGCATTGATCCACTCTTTCATATCGCTCTTTGGGTGAAGCTCAGCAGCCTGTAGAACCTCTAAATTCAACAAAGTATAGTCCCTCTTGTTCTGGCTAATGGTTTGAGTAGAATATAAAACCTACTTTTCTCTTTCGTGAAAATGGCTTCCTTCCTCGTCTATTTCAAACTCCACCTCTCTCTCCTCTATTCTCTCTCCTGTCTCACCTCTCCTTTCTCTCTCATCGCTCTCGCTTAGACCCCTCTGCCTCTTACTCCTTTCTCTCTTCTCTCCTGATATCCCTCTTTCTCTCTGCTCTCTAATATCTCTCCTATTTCCATCCGTTGTACTCTTCCTTTCCCTCTCTTTGCACCGCCTCTCTAGGAAAAAGCGACACTCAAAAAAACCAGGAAGCATCCGATATTTCGCGTACCTTCCTAATGGACAATTAGGACTCCTGCCAAATTGGTTAAAGAGGGAAAGTGTCATACGTGCATTGCGTTTTAAATTTTAAATTTTTTACCATAGTTAGCAAAGGCGGGGATATTGAGAAGTGTTTTGAGTGCATCTGCTTTTTACCATAGTCAGCCGTTGGAGAATAATAAAAAGGAAAGTTGTTTCACGCGGTTTGGACCGCGTTTCTACCGATGAAAAGGGTAAAGCATCCATCTTAAAAATGGATGTAAGTAGGTGTTCTATCAAAACTAACGGTATAAATATTTTTTTATTATAATTATTATTTTAAATTTTTAAAATTTATTTATTTTTTATATAATTAAAATAATAATTATATTAAAAAAAAATATTTGGAAAGTTAGTTACACTTGTTTTTAGATAGACCACCTTTATACCTCCGAACCGCATATTCTAGAAAACGCATATTGTAGATCTGGTTTCTATGCGGCTAAACCTGCATATGTAGAAATGCGGGCCTTTTAATAAATCTATTTTTTAAATGTATTTTTTGGACTTAATTTTTAAGGACATGTAATCTCTAATATGGAATCAAGAATATGAATAAATAAATAAATTTTAAACACTAGAAATAATAATTCTACTTTCCATTGTTTTTAGATGGAACACCTACTTGCATCCATTTTAAAGATGAATGCTTTACACTTTTTGGACCGCATATGTAGTCATACGGTCCAGCCCGCATGAAAAAAATTTCCATAAAATATTGACACACTAAAATATCAATAATAAATTGAATTCATTTTAAAAAGTCAGAAGCAAAAATCGGGTCAAAAATACAGATCCCCAACAAATAAAAACAACCATATAATTATGAATATTTCGGATTTGATACAAAAAACCATAGTGGAAAAAAATGGATATACAAAGATGACATTGAAAGTTCGACCAGTGTAATCTTTACCGGGGATTTTTTTTTTTTTTTTCTCACCCCTTTTCTTTTCTTTTCTTTTCTTTAACAAAAATCACCTGCAAGTAGTCTTATTACAATAACTCTTGCTTCAAATAAAATAAAAATTTACCAATCCATGAAAAAATAACCACAAATCTTGTGTTTGAGAATATAAATACTACATAATTAAATATGTCAGAATTGAAAGAGAATGCTGGACATTACCTCAATCGGGTTTATTACACCCCACACCCAGTCACCACCATCCGATGGCACGGGATCGACGGTCTTCATTCAATCTCAATCGAAAAAGCTAATTTCGACCAAGTTCTTCAATGGAAACTTCTTCAATGTATGCTCACCCAAAAGTCTTCAGGATCAATCCCCAAAAAAAATTGCCTCAAAAATTTATCCTTTTTAATTTCTTTTTAAAGCTCAAAACTTGAGAGAGAAGAGAGTGCTTTTAGAATGGGGCGTGACCCTCTATATAATGTTTAGGGAGAGAGAGAAAGGGGTTGTATAAGAAAGAGAATGGGGGTGTGCCCCTTAAAATAAGATAAGGGAGCGTGAGAGAGGAATGAGAGAGATGACCTTCTATTTATAATGTTATAATTTTCCTTTATATGTTAATGAAGTTATTTTCTGAAGTTGTAATTGTGTTAAATAAAAATTAAAAAATATACTTCTGAATGGTTTTTTAGCCCCATGATTTTGCTTGTTAAATGATATTTTTCCAAAATTAAATGGTTACAAATCGACTTTAACACGTTGAGTAAGAGAGAGAAGCCCAAAGTATAATTGACCACAAAATTTACTCAAACTTTGGTGTTACATAAATGCTCCAATAATAAAAAGAAATAAAACAAACTTTTCGTTATGGTGCACATAATTTACTCAAACTTTGGTGTTACATAAATGCTCCAATAATAAAAAGAATAAAATAAACTTTTTGTTATGGTGCACATGAGTACGCATACTACAAGGAAATGGTTCCCTATGACTATCAAATCAAGTAACGCCTCACCACCTAACCGATCGAAAATTACAATTTAAATATTATAAAACCTTTACATCAATTATCTTATGTGTTTGTGAAAAAAAACTGCATTTCAAGCTTTTAAAATAGCGTACATTACATCATATTATCTAAACCGTCTAATTATGCTCTAAAAATAAGTATTCATAGACCCACAAGATCTGTAATGTTTTTTTAGTTTTAAGTTTTACTATCAACGTTAAAAATTGATTTTAAAGCCATCATAAAAAATTTGTCACCTAAACTACTTTTGATGATATAAGGGGAGCATTATAAAAATCTCATCCATACGTCTACCCATATTTTTTCAAATAAAAATAGGAGGAGATTAGCACCCTGGGTTTGTCGTAGGATTACTAATGCAAGATTGATGTGGATGCGATAACTATTTTCTCGAATAATTGTATTCTCCAATCGTTGTAACTGTTGATTCATTTCACAAAATTATGTTCGAACATCCTCTATGACTTAGGTATAATTTTTTAAAATTTGTCCTAGGATCATCTATAGTAGGATTAGCTTTGCTCGCATGCCAACTAAAGCATGGTATATGGAGGGAAGAAATTATTAAAATAAAACTACTAATAAAGAATGATAGAATATATCCTCTTTCAGGGTCTATAAGGGAATCAACCCCAAAAAATAGTTTCACAATTTCAACTTCTTACTCAATCACCAATTCTCTCCTCCAAAAGGAACATCTCTCTTTTTAATACACTTAGAAGAAAGAAAAAATAAATAAATAAATAAATCTCACAAAAAATAAACACTCTTTCTCTAAGTCACACACAACTTTTCCCTTATATATATATATATATATATATATATATATATATATATATATATATCTGACTTCCACGTAAATCTCTTTTTCATATTTCCTCTCTCACGTCTACCTTCCTATTTCCTCTCTAAATCTAAATCTCTAAATTCTTATTCAAATTTTTTCTCCCTCTAAATCTCTTCTTCTCCCAACGTGAGGCCCACAAATCTTGAACTAAATCTCTTTAAGTCCATGAAACAAGAACTTTCTCATTTCAACCCACGTTACCCATGAGCCCATTAGCAAGTAACTAGAAATACCCATTGTCAACCATAAAAATTAGAAACTTTATATCTTAACCAATTCCTAAAAAAAAATAACTCAAAAAATAATAAAATATAATTTTGAATTTTACCTAATTTTTATCTGCATCACTTGTACTCCTGCATCTAAACAGTGTGCCTTTGAATTTATCTAGCAATATCATACAAGGGTCAAGAGAAGCTACTACTAGGAAAAATTATGGACACTCAAATCAAGAGCCTGACTTTTGGCCCTTTACGAACTAGCTAAACCAGTCCAACTATTTCACTTTGTTTATTTGAATGATGCTACCATTCTCTGAGCTCTTATATTTGACTAAGTTCTCCCAATAGAGGCTAGATTTAGTTCTAACAATCAAAAATATAATAGGCGAGTCCAGCTTTTAGTTCCCTTGATACGGAGATATCCAATCCACCATCCATTGGGGCCATTTTAACTTTCAAAGAAATAAAAGAGTCTGTTTGCCCTCATTCCATGATAAAGGAGAGTATCTTTGGAACTTATCCGAAAAAAAAAGGACTACTTTTTTTCGACCTTATTGCCAAGCTTTGTTGGTCCTCCAATTGTCTTTTTAAGTGGGTTAGATGTTGCATCTTGTTATTCTATACTCTAGTTGTTTTCAGGATTGTACCGGTGCATCACTGCATGCATTCTAGAACATTTTGATGGGAGTCACTTTACTGGCACTTTCCATATTGTATGTATGTTGACACAAAAATAGTTATGTTCAAGCACATCGATGAATGTAAACCATCTTGACAAGTCAGTAGTGGACTTGGGACTCATGCATGTCACAAGCGGCTCAACTGGACCTTTAAATAAATTTCTTCCTAGATTCCTTTTTATTCTTTTCTTTTTTTAATGTACAAAATTCTCATGGACCCAAAGAGTCGGCTTGGGATGCTGGGAGTCAACTTGGCACTAGACTGTGACTCCTGAACAGTGTTCAAGTCTTAATGCTAGACAGCTTGTGCAAATTTTATGTATCTGTTACTTGTAAATACTGAATATGTTGAGGCACATGTTCAATTACATCTTAAACTCTAGATTCAGTTTAGAGGGTGTGCGAAGCTGCTTCAAGGAGGATTCACAAAGAGTTGTCACCTATTAAGTGTATTGGTTAGGGAATTCCTTCGTTTATATATGATTGATTAGCTTTTTTCTATACAACACTTGTCAATGTGGTTTATGTTTTGTATCTAGATATCATGTCTAATAGTAATATTTTTCTGTCCTTGAAGTTATATACAGTTGTATATAAAATATATTTTTTTTTTTGTCAATTGTGTACAGGTTGAACCTACAAAGTACCCCCCCTCCCTCCCCATAAAAGAAGATCGCTTATATTATACAATTTTTCTAGATAACTTCCTTCTTCATAAATAACTTGTGCACTGCGTTTGACATCTCTCTTTGTGTTGTCGCTGTCCATAGAGCATTATCATTTGAGGAACAGTTTGCCTGATCAAGTGGTTGTTCAGCGCATTGACGAGCGATTATCAGCATTGGGAAATCGTATAGTTTGCAATGACCATGTTGCTCTTGCACATACCGATCTAGACAAGGTATGCTCATTCCACCCTGGGGAAACTCTAGATTTCTTCTATTTGCACATTGAATTCTTGAAATTGCTAGATAACTAGGACAGTCCACAATATATTTCGCCTCTCAAAAATATTCACATCAGGTTGGATGGTTGCTATGGTTTTATTTCAATCTTTTGATTAACGTATTGATTCCCTTTACAGTTTGACATTCGTGGCCTGGTTAGTTAAATGATTCTATATATGCTATATTGCTTTTCTATGTATGAAAATGTGCCAATTACAAATCCTTATGGGGCTCTAAGTGGATTATCAATGTCTTGATGAGCTATTTCTTACATCCCTCCAAATTAATTGGTTGTTTCATTTGTGTCTTAGAGCCATTATATTACTTGGCTTTTTACCCATTGTGCGAGAACAAAAAAGTACATTTCATTACATGCAGGGCTTTTAGTAGTGAACTTCAAATTGATCAATATGATAAATTTAATTGCTCTGATTTGGTTTATTGTATTTGAGAATTGAATATGCTATGTATCACTGACTTAGTTTATACCATACCCATGTGGATTGGATGTATGGTACGTATCAGCAGTGTAAATAAACCGCATGCATCTTGCTTATGTTGGATAGAGCTAAACAAATAACTAGACAGGAACTTGCCTCTACATATTCCATCTTGGGCTGGAAATCTATTTGATTAGGCCTATCCGTGGGGAAAGATATTTTAACCTTATTAATTATTTCAATGCCTCATGAAAAGTTTAAAAACTCCACATTCAGTCATCGAAAGGAATTGTGACTCAAGGCGCAATTTACCAAATTATACGGAGCGAATCACCTTCCACCGGTTTTTACATTCACTTTGGAAGCCTCTTCATTTTGGCTGGGAAGGAGATCCGATTTGGCCCTTGGGCTGATTTAAGGAATTTTGTTTTTTTTAAAATAAAATAAATCCAAATTACATTGTTACGCTAAGGTTAAAAAATATTTTTGATAGGTTAAGAGCAATGGTTTAAAAACCGGATCGGTGACCCGGATCGGGCTTTTCAAAAACCGATCCGGATCGGTGAATCGGCTATCCGGATCGGGAATCAGGTGAATCGGTCAGAATAAAGCTTCAAAAAAATCCGAAAAAATTATTAAAATTCATTATAAATATTTTTTTTTAGGAATTCAATAAAAAATGAGGGTACTCCATTAAGAATTTTCATGTTTTTGAATGAATATGCGAATATTGATATGTTCTTTCCCTGCATGAACCGCCATTCAACATTTAATTTACATCACACAAAAGGATAAACATAGAATTATCATGGAATAAGTATATCAACATACATGGACTACAATAAAGCATAAAATTAGTAACATACGATCTAAAAATAAAATGATAGACGACGTTGTTGTTCTTCTTGGTCACGCTGGTGCCAGTGATTGAATTCGTTTGACAATTCATTGATTCGATCTAAAAACGAATCATCGATATTAGCAGGCGTCTGACTATTCCCAAATCCCTGAGTGTTAGTGTTTTGTTGTGTTCCCAATCCAAAATCCCCGAAGCTTGTCCATCCTTCATGCTCACCTGCACTGTCGTGCTCATCCCTACACTGTTGCTGTTGGGACTCGATATGTGAATAAAATGGTTGGGATAGGGTGGCCTCAGAATCATCATCTCTCTCGTTTTCTCTTAGACCCCCTTCCCACTCTCCCTCATTAGGTGCAATATCACCGACATATTGTGGATACATTGGCTGGCTGCTTCCTCTTTCATGCTGCTCATCACTTTCTTCAATATATTCATCACCGATAGCCTCAAGGAACGCTCTCTTGTGCAACACTGGCTCCTCCTCTTCTACTACCCATTGGTCTGCTGTGTCTGTGACAAATATTGTGTCTAAGTCTATCGGCCCATAGTCTTCAAGCTTCCTTCTTATTTGTCGCTCTCTGAGGTTTAAATTATAATGAACGTAGACTAGTTTATGAAGCTTCTCAGAAGCGAGTCGATTCCTCCTAGTAGTGTGCAACCATTGGAACGTACTCCAGTTGCGCTCACAGCCAGTAGCAGAACATGTCTGGGAGAGCACCTTGATTGCTATCCTCTTTAGGTGAGGTGCATCAGTACCGTATATCTCCCACCATTCAGCTGGATTAAAATGTAAAAAGCATTGTAAGGGCAAGAACAATTCATAAGATTAAATATATGAATAAACAAAATATTAGCCAGGGGATAACCTGGATCCATCATAGTTCGAGAATTTTTGGCAAGTCTAGTTCCGAAGGATCCTATAGCATCCCTATACATAGCAAGCTAAAACAAATATATTACATTTTAGTGCATTATTCCTCACAAATATAACAACTCAATGAAGTTCTTACCCAAACATTAAATAATACCTCTTGTATTGCTGCTACTTGGTTTCGATGGCTTCTCTCCAACCTTGCAATAATGTATCTGACCCCTTCCATAATCTTGTGGGGTTGTTCAGATGTCAAATAGAAAAATTTTGGGTTGAAGTAGTAACCTAAAAAATATATAGGTAGAAAAATGTCATTTACAATTTCATAAAAAAATGATTTAAACTGAAACATTGTAATGATATAAATATATATTTACCAGCATAATGAATTGGACGTCCAAATTTGGTGTTCCACCTCTTTTCTATAATCTCGATCACTTTGCTAGCAAAATTACACTTCTCCCCAATAGCTGATTTCGCCCTCTCAATACCTTCATAAAGGATACCCATGGTAGTTTTCTTATCAGCATCCACCATTCTTAACACCGTGACCAAAGGGGCAGTGGCCTCTACAATACTGGAACATCGAGACCAGAACAGCCTATTTGAGATTATGTTATCCAGTTTTATACCGGTACTGGACTTCGAGAGGCGGTCATTTAACCACTCTTCACAAGTAAACAATCTCTTTAATGCACCTTCAGATTGTCGAATGGAGTCCACAGCTAAGTAATCGGTCGCAAAGCGGGTTATGGCAGGCCTGATTATCTCTTTTTTCTTAGAGTGTTCTCTAAACAGAAATAATATTTTAGAGTGGTTGTATATAAATCTCGACACCAACCTTGCTTCATCTAGAGTCTCCTTCACAATTTTGATCTCACCGATTTCCTCTAACATAAGATCGATGCTGTGTGCAGCACACGGGGTCCATACTAGATGCTTCCTCTTATCCATCAACTTGCTGCCCGCAGAAACACATGCACGCGCATTGTCCGTAATAAACTGGACTACATGCTTATCTCCCACCTCCTCCACTATCTGATCATATAGTCGTACGTAGAAGTTTGCATCCTTCTTCGTCCCTGATACGTCTTTGCTAGACAAAAAAGCTGTATCTTTTGGGGAATAGGCCAAGAAGTTTAAAAACTCCTTTTTGCTAACTTTATTCAACCAACCATCACTCATGAGAGTAATTCCTGTCCTTGGCCAACTCTGTTTATATTCTTCAATCCACTTTTTAACTTCATCTATCTCTTCATCTAATATTGGCCCACTGAGCTCATATGCCGTCGGGGGTTTTACCCCGGGCCCGGCTCTCTGGATTGCACTAACCTTAGGTGGAAAATATGGGCTATTGGCTGCATCAAAGGGAATCCCTTTATCGTAGAATCATTTACCAACATATCTCCCTAACATGTTTCTTGTACCTTTAACCATGCCTTTTAGGGTCATCTGTTGTGACTTGGGCTTTGAGAGAAATGGGTCTTTACGACCATGACTTGCAATACTGGCACTCCTAGGTAACTTAGAAACAATTTTTTCAACAACTGATTCTCCTTGATACATATTGCCACCAACCCCTCCATACATATTTGAGCTGGGCCCGCCATACATGCTCGAGCTAGACCCGCCATGCATATCTGAACTAGGCCCACCATGCATATCGGAGCTAGGCCCACCATGCATGTCTGAGCTAGACCCACCAGGCATTCTAAACCCACATTCCCTCTGATATTGTTCATGTAAATTCAATCTTGTAGCCATGTCCAACTCATTATTATATTGCTCTTCTAGGTTATAATTATATTGCTTTTCTGTATCATTCCTGCTTGATGGTGTATATAAACTAGCTATCTCCTCATTCATCCTATGTTTGGCAATTTTTTTACCTTTGCTAGCATTAAGAATTGCCACCATCTGTTTTTTTACATTACTAGGGACACTAGTGCATGCAGAAACTTCTCCCTTAACCCCTGCCAAGTGTTGCTTGAACCTATGTACCCCACTACTTATCACTCTTTGACAGTAATTATAAATAATTTTGTCTTTCTTGTTGGGATCAAGTCTGACCCCATGTTGCCATGCAGGGTCTTCTGTAGATCTTGACATGATTCAACTGTTTTAAGATGTAAAAAGTTTAAATTAACTTGACAATTCAAAAAGAAAAATAATCACCATATGTAGTGATAATATGTTGCGGTAGTTCATGTAGTCATATTCGTTGTTATTTGTTATTGCAAAATACCTTTTTTGACAATAATATTTTCGTACATATCAATTACAAACATTTAGAATAATACAAAATGCAAGCTCCAAACATGGCTACAACTCAATTATCAAGAACATACATTTTTTGCATTAAAAAATTAATAATAAAAACAATTCTTCAAAGAGCCGGCTAACATCAATCATTCCAACTAAAAAATCCATGAACAACAGATAAAAAAAATACAATTTTGTATTGAAAATATAATAACATGCATTTTTTTGCATAAATAATCCATCAACATACAATTTTTTCAACAAAAACTTTAACAATAAAATTTTAAAATATGGTTTAATACCTCATGATAATTAAAACCTTGTCACGATTTTCACATCTTTTAGGAAAATCATCATTTTTCAAAAAATTCGATCATGGAAAAAAAAAAAAATTACAGCAAACTCAAACAATAAAAATTAAAAATTGGGTTTAATACATCATGATAATCAAAACTTTATCACGATTTTCACATCTTTTCAAAAAATCATCATTTTTCAAAAAATTCGATCATGGATAAAAAGAAATTAAAAAAAAAAGTACAGCAAATTTTCAAAAAATTCGATCATGGATTAAAAAAAAAATTTAACAAATTTTCAAAAAGTTCGATCATGAATTAAAAAAAAAAAATCACAAATTTTCTAAAAATTCGATCATGGATTACAAAAAATTCGATCATGGATTACAAAAAATTCGATCATGGATTACAAAAAATTCGATCATGGATTACATAAAATTCGATCATGGATTACATAAAATTTGATCATGGATTACAAAACAAAAAAAAAAAAACAAAAAAAAACAAAAAATTCGATCGTGGATTACAAGAATAGAAAAAAACAATTCGATCATGGATTACAAAAAATTCAATCATGGGTTACAAAAAAAAAAAAAAAACAAAAAATTCAATCATGGATTACAAGTAAAAAAAACAAACATTTCGATCATGGATTACAAAAAAGTCGATCATGGATTACAGAAAATTCTATCATGGATTACAAAAAATTCGATCATGGATTACATAAAATTCGATCATGGATTACAAAAAAAAAAAACAAGAAAAAACAAAAAATTCGATCGTGGATTACAAAAAAAGAAAAAAACAATTACATCATGGATAATAAAAAATTCAATCATAGATTACAAAAAACTCTATCATGGGTTACATAAACAACAAAAAACAAAAAATTCGATCATGGATTAAAAAAAAAAACAAACATTTCGATCATGGATTACAAAACATTCGATCATGGATTACAAAAAATTCTATCATGGGTTACAAAAATAAAAAATAAAAAATAAAATTCGATCATGGATTACAAGAAAAAAAAACAAACATTTCGATCATGGATTACAAAAAATTCGATCATGGATTACAAAAAATTCTATCATGGGCTACAAAAAAAAAAAAAAAAAAATGTTCTTCACAGAGTCGTTTTACATAAGCGATTTTAACTCAAAAATTCACCTCTAAGTGAATAAATTACATCCAATTGAGTATATTTTCTGATAAACAACAATATAAGGAATCAAAACCCTAAATTTTTAACACATTATTTCTAATATATCATGAAAACAAAATCAAAAGGCGGAAAAAAAAAAAAAAAACAGCGGAATTTGGTTCCGCAGACATCTCACTGTTCATATCAAATTTCTTGCTGTAATTGACCAGATTACGTAAAATTGAAAATTTTAAATCATACTAAACACAATAAAGATTAAAAACCCTAATTATTGAACTCATTATGTTCAAAATATGCCGTGAAATAAATCAAATGGCGGAAAAAAAAAAAAACCCAAAGTTCTTACCTGTTTTTGTGAACCGAAGCCTTCAATCTCCAAAAAACTCTGTTTTTCTCAACGATTATCATAAATTAGTAACAAAAGGCTTTGATTCACAGCTTTAAGATCAAAATGCCTACAAATTTTGAAAGATTCATGCCCTATTTGGCATGAAATTTCAGAAAAGGCGGAAACCCTAAACCCCGAAGTTTTCCTGATCCAAAAACAACCAATTTTTGCATCATTTAATCCTTGAAAAGCTGAATAAAGCTGATTACAGCCTGCAAATCAGATCACATGCCAAAAAAAACAAGAAAAATGATCAAAAAATGACAAATTTCAAAGAATCTCGTGAAGAACACTGTGCAACCCGTGTTCTTCACGGACTCGCCGATTCCGCACAGTGAATCGGCGAGTCACTGTGCGGAATCGTCCGGTTCTCTCTAGAACCGGACGATTTCCGATTTTTAAAACGATCCGGTCCCTTTTCGCGAATTCCGAGTCGAACCGGGCGAGTCCGGTTCGACTCGGCGATTTTTAAAACGCTGGTTAAGAGTATTGCAAATTTTTTAAGATAACTAGCCAATATATTTAACTGCTGATATTTCCAATAAATAGCTGATGATTGAAACAGTATTTGCTTCCCTTCGCTTCAATTTAGAGGATGCGGAAGAAGTCAGCCTATTGGCCCAAGAGAATTAAGTCTGGTAATGCTGCCTTCCAGGATTAGTTTACCAGAGAGGCATTGAAGTAACAATGGTGAGATTTGGAGCATTTCCCTTGGTAGAGTCAGTCATCCCAAGTGGGCCCGCCAAAGTCAATAGCAGTACCTTCCTCAGTTTCAGAGAATCATCAGTTGCCATTAAAATTCAACTTCACAGATTTGACAGGCAGCATGCTCCCAATCAAGGGCCTCAGAATAGGCATTTGTTTCTAGGAGCTCTATAACTCAATCTATCCCAATCAGTGGGATAAAAGAGAAGCCAAGAATTTAGATGGAAAATGTTCTTCTGAGTAATGTTTTACCAAGCATGCTTAGCTGTTTTAAGTACGAGGTACAAATTGTCTAAGTGGCTTTATAGTTGGTGAGTCGATGACTTACCTCTAACACATTGTGCATTTATTTGGAAGGACAACATCAAATTATTGAAACCCTAGTTGCCAATTGATCAATGAAGTTCAAGTGCCTGAAATTGGGATTAGTGGCTTTCAGTATAAGCTTTGGGAAATATATGAGAACCTTGGTTCCTTCACAAATGTTGTACTAGGACCTAGCTTACCCTATCCTTTACTGTCATCCTCCTAAACCTCCTTATTAATCCCATCTCATATCACAGAGATAGATCTATCCATGTCGTTTGACCCCTTTCCAAGCCATTGGACCCATATTTTTCACTAAGTACCCTAATCCATAATACAACTTGCCTTCCCCATCTTTCCTATGTTGTTCTCCATTGAAGCCTAGTCCACTAGAGACCATGCTGCAGCCCTTCGATCTGTTGAGAGTATTTATTTCATTTTGTACTAGGACCTATTTGAATGTCATATTTCAGTATTTTTCATTTAGGTTTCAAGCTGTAATTGATTGTCAATTTGATGAATTGTGGCTTGTTTGGTTTTTTGTTTTTGTTTGGGAGGGGGGGTGCATTTGGTTGTTCTAATTTAAACTATAATTTCTTTCATATTGTTCTCATTTTGTAATTTGTTTGATTTTCTCATACTTAAATTACAACTCTACTGTGGTGCCCGAGTTTGGGGGTGGTGGCAGCTGGGTAGGGGTGTGGGTAGAGGAACGGCATTGGTGCTGCCATGGTGTTGGTCGCGATAGCAGGGTGATAATGGTGGTGGTTTTGACTGGGTAATGGTGATAGTAGTAGTGATGGAGCAGTGATGGTGGTATGATTTGATGGTGGTGGTGGCTGGGGTTGGCAATGGGGCACGAGAATTAGGCCCCTCCCTAAAAAACCTGGGATCAGGCCATGGGAGCTGGCCTGAGTGGCAAGCTTCCTTGGCGCGAGGACTAGATAAGGCCATGCTAGGTTTGGGATAGAGGCCATGGCTTGCCCAACCCTTTTCTTTAATGTGTCTTTATGCTTAAATTCTATGAGGTCCACCATGGCCTGAATTGGGCTAGGGGCTACTGGTTCACCTAGTTGGGGCCTCGGGTTGGGCCTGACTTGGGCCTTGGACTATTGGGTTTGTGTGGCTTTTAAAAGCCTTATAAGAGCTTGTATGAGCATTTTATATAGTGAAACATAAATTCAATGGGAGTGTAGTCTTCGTGTGAACCATACTAGGCAAATGCTATTTGTCAATACTCGGAGTAGGCTCGAAGTGCTAGGCCGATCGAGTTGAAAAAGCCCAAGCTATCTGGGCAGAAAGATAAAACCGATAAAGGTTTAGTGGGTTAGCTCTTGATGAGGCCATAGTATACTCAAATGAGAGCAGATGGACTGTGACCCTTATGTGTGGTGAACAACCTTTAGATACAGGGCTAAAACCTCATCGTTGTATCATCACACGACATATACATAGATAACCGTATTGAGATAGTGATCTACCATTGAGGGTCAAGTGTGCACATATGCGAGAGATAAATCCTATGCACCATAGAGTCGTGGTTGCATCATGGTTTGAGGACCATGGATTGTCTCTAGGGGAGAACCTGAAATCCACATACTAAGATTGCATCCCCTAGTCGTTTGGCTGACTTTGGTGGTCCAATTATTAACCCCTGAGTGGATTGTGGGTCATGAGAACTGCTGGGTCAGTTTGAGAAAACTAGGTGGATCGTGGTCCACAGTTCAAGGGGGAGTGCTCCAGTACATTGAAAAATTCCTAAACCTAAACGGATTCGATTCCCATCAAAGTTAATTAATTTTATGTTATATGATTTTTATAATGTTTTTTTGAGTTTTTGTTGAATCTTTTGATATTTTATTTTTATTATTGAAATTTATAAATTAAGAGAAGTAATTTTTCAATGTCTTACATAAATAATGATATTTAAAATTCTAAATTCAAAATAAAATATTTTCTAAAATTATATAAGTCCCTCTATAAAATATAGAAGCCTATTAACACATGTGGTATTTGGGTGGGGCCACGAGAGACCACCAAAGGGTTGCACGCCCCACTCATATGGGATTATTCAAATTTGTATATTGTGGTGATGATTATCTCATACAAGTTGGCATTCTAATTTTGGATGAGGCCAACTTGCGTAATGAAATCAAATATTTAAAATATTTAGTAAGTCTTGTGAATTAAGATTGTTTGATTCAAGAAATAAGGAATGGATATACTAAATTAGAAAATAAGAGATTTAATTTCTTTATTTAAAAATTTGATAGGAATAGACTTAGGAAATGGAGGACATGGTTCTAGCACATTACTTTGAATTTTGATGGTGAATCAAAGGAATTGATGACTCACTTCTCTCACTCCACAAGTCTCCTTAGATCGACAGTCAATACTTGATTCTTCTACTCTCTCAAAAGCATATGACTTTCGATCTAGAACCAACTATACTTGAGTTTTACTTAAGCCCCCTTGGCTTGATTTTTAGAGAGATGATAATAAGAAATTAAAGAGAGAGGGAGAGATCTACTACCAAGGGGATATTCCCCTTTGCTACCCACAAATCAAGACCAATCCCAAGCTAGGTTGTGCCCCATAGAACCTACAGGAGAGATAAAAAGAAGATAGTTTGGACGTGCCCCCTTGGGATTCAAAGAGAGTAGTTTAGGTTGGGGCATGCCCCCTCTTAAAACTTAGGGAGAGATATGAAGCCCTAGGTTGGGGAGTGACCCCTTTAGAATTCTTGGAGAGAGAATTCTTCGAGAGAGAAGATAATTGGTGTAGAGATTTGGTACAGGAGGTGAGTTCTTTTTATAGATTTTTTATGCCTTAAGGTTTGCCATCTTTAGTGGGAGCAAATATTGATCGTCCATCCAAAGAGACTTGTGGGGTGAGGTATGTGAATTATTAATTCCTTTGATCCACCATCAAAATTCAAAAGAATACGGTAAAGCTTTATCCTCTATTTCCTAAATCTATTCCCATCAAATTTTTAAATAATGAAAGTATATCTCTTACTTTTTAATTTAGTATATCAATTTCTTATTTTTTAAATCAAGCAATCTTGATTCACAAGACTTAATATTTCAATTATTTGATTTTATTGTGCAAGTTGGCCTCATCCAAAATTAGAAAGCCAACTTGTATGAGAAAATCATCACCACATTATGCAAGCTTGAATAATCGTTTATGGGTGGGGCGTGCCACCCTTTGGTGGCCTCTCTTGGACTCCACCCAAATACTAATTGTGTTAAACGGGTATTCATATTTTATGGAGGGTCCATATAATTTTAGAAAATATTTTATTTTGAATTTAGAATTTTAAATATCATAATTTATTTAAAACATTGAAAAATGACGTTTTCATAATTTATAAATTCAAATGACAAAAATAAAAAATCAGAAGATTCACAAAAAATTTAAATAAACATTATAAAAATCATATAACATAAAATTAATTAATTTTGATGAAAATTGGATTCGTTTAGGTCTAAGAATTTATCAATGCACTAAAGCACTCAACCTTCAACTACGGACTCCGATCCACCTAGTTTTCTCAAATTGACCCAGCAGTTCTCATAACCCACAATCCACTACAGGGGCTCATAATTGGACCACCAAAGTCAGCCAATCGGCTAGAATATGCAATCCCTGTGTGTGGATTTCAGGTTCTCCTCTAGAAATAAATCCATAGTCCCCAGACCATGATGCAACCATGATTCTATAGTGTATAGGGGTAGTCTCTCGCACATTTACACGCTTCTCTCTCAATGGTGGAAAACTATCCTACTGCGACTATCTACGTATATGTTGTGTGATGATATAACTATAAGGTTTTAACCCTGTCTCTAAAGGTTATTCCTCACACACAAGGGTCATAGTCCCTCGGCTCTCATTGGGCATACTCGACCTCACCTTCTCGATTTTATCTCTATGCCTAAGTACCTTGGGTTTTTTCAACTCAACTGGCGTAGCATGTTGAGCCTAGTCTGAGTATTGGCAAATAACATTGCCTAGTATATGATCGCCACATTTATACTAAGTTTATGTTTCACTATATAAAATACTCATACAAGCTCTCATAAGGCCACATAAACCCAACATCTCCCACTTGGCCTTTGGAAGCTTTATAATCTCTCTTTCTCACATTCTCATCCCTCCAATTACAACCTCTCGTAAGCATTTTTCTCTTATTCTCTCTTATTACATTAATCATGGATTTCGCCATCAATTTTTTCACAAAGGATTTATGGAGGCAACGCCTCTTTCTCTTTGCTGCTATGATCTCATCTCGTATGTGGTTGTAGTTCATCTTTCATGTCGCATCGTGCATGGACCTGTTGTCGCAGAAGATCATTACGTACCATCATTGCATGGGGTCATATCTTCAAAGGCTTCAAGCAGTTCTTCAATCAAGTTGCTCCCTTTAGTAGCCATACAACTAGCACCATGAATCCGAGTTCCATGGGTGAACAACAGTATGTTGTTCCACCAGGCCTGTCAAACACAAGCTGGTGCTCCCACAGTCCCATTGGAATATTGAGTTTATCTAGATCTTTATAGAAGGTACCTGTATAAATGAATATCCAAGTAGCTAAAAATAATCATGGGATTGTTAATTGCTCCGACTCAAACATAAAAGTATTATCTCAGCATTCTCATACTTGTGTTATGAGATATTATAGCAAGTCTTATGCAAAAATAAATAAATCAATTCCCATTTTGGTTTCAAAATATTCAAAACCTTCATGAACGACAAAGGTCAACCACACTAGCCTTATTTAATCGACACAGCACATGTCTAGGAGACATAGCAAGATAGCCATCCTATGACATACCCTATGGTTCATGGTCTTAGGCAATTCAGGATTCTAAACAACTCAAAACCAAGTCATATAATTGGTACTATGAAAACATGAGTCAAGACATTCAGTTATTTAAAAACAATGCATAGATTAATGACATTTTTTCTCAGTACATAAAATACTTTTAAGACCTAATGTTTTCCTTATATAAAAATTTGACTTGGTATGCATATTGTTTACAATGCAAATCGGAGAGATCTTCAGACGAAGATCCCTTAGATTTGAACACTACAAACTGATTTTTAAGAAAAGTGATAGAGAATGTGGGGGAAATTGAATTCTGGTTTGAGGTCATATTTACCAAGAAACGAGTGGATCTGCTCTCAGATCAGTGGTAGTGCCAGCGTTGATTCGAATGCGAAACACAAAATAAAAGCGATAAAAACTAATCTAACTTAATTAAAATGAAACAAAATAGAAAAGGAAGCAAGGAAGAGTAAAGAAGTATACCAAACCGAGCCAGATGGCCCAGGACTCCCGAGCCTTTAAGGGCCCGCCCATATCAGAACATGTGTCCTCTCTGCCTCTATTTTTCCAGATGTTGATTAGGCCATAGCGTGGTTGAATGGGTGTGTTGACTAGACTTTAGTCTGGTTGAAAGGGGTTTTCTGCCCTAAGGATAGTTGAAAAACTACGGTTCAAGGTTTCTCCGGTCAATGGTTAGGGTTTACTCTTCTTTGTCCTAACTCTTTTCTGACCTAAATCAAGAGGAAGCCCCCCAAGTACCCACGAATTTTCATTTTTATAAATTGGGAACTGACTGAAAAGGGCAACTTGCCATCACCAGCAAATCCCCTGACCTGAATTTGCCATTCTGAGGTCTCAGGTCAGTGGTGTCACCAGCAAATCCCCTGACCTGAATCTACCATTCTGAGGTCTTGTGTCAGTGGTGTCCAGCCAAAATTAGTCAAATTCAAGATATTTGACCTAAAACAGCTGGGGGACCTTCGAAATGCGGAAACTGCCATTTTCGAGCAGTCAGAGCTTGCTCAAAAACAACAATTTCCAATGCAGGGTGGATTCTGGTGCCGTCAAGATGCTGCTTGCAAAAAATCATCCATTTCAAGTCAGTCTAAGCTGAGTGACACTAGTAGTGTCGCCCAAGCTTGAACTGCCCAAAATGGCAGATTCTTGTTCAGGACTGATCAATGAGTTGTCCTGCTAAAAAGTGACGATTTCGGGTCAAACTTGGTTAGGCGTCACAGTGGTGTCACTCAGGCGGCACTAGGGACGTCGCCCAGTCTGGGTGGGCGGCACTAGTAGCGTCGCCCTAACCAAACCTATTCGAAGTCATAAATTTTATGTTCAGGTTTGATGCATGGGCTCTTGTGATGCTTCTGGAGAAAATTTGGGTAAAAAAGAGTTATTTTACTATTTTTAGTGATTGTTTTGGTAAAACAGGGTACCTGCAAGATTCTGGGTCACAGGGTAGGCAGTATGGTTCTGGATCATAGGGTTGACAATATGGGTAGTTTATGATTTGGGATTCACTAGGATAGTGTGGTCCTAAGGGTTCGAGAAAACCACAGAATTTGCCAGTTTTAAAATGGGGTGTCTACAGTTGCCCCTCTATGGCGTAGGCACAATGGTGAGTGGCAAAGAAGTAGACACTTTGGCGTTCCCTATCCTTCGAGGGGCAGGTGAATGACAAAGATAATGCATACATTTTAAATCTCATCCTGACGTTACATGACCAGAGGGCATACCAACTATCCCTCCAAGTCATTGTGCTCCTGGGCTTCACTCACTTAGGGCATTTTCATCCTAGGGTATTCGGCGTGAGATGTCGATTAATTGCACAAAGTTGAAACACGAGTTGGATTTTCTGGCCATGCCAATTAACTTCAAGGGTTTTCACAATTTCAAATTCTTAGACCTAGTATTTTCTTTGATTTCCTTAGGGTTTCTTAAGGCTTTCTATAGGTTTTTCCTATTTGGGAAAAGGTTTGGCCAAGTCAATTCTGAAGAGAGAGATAAGGAGGCAACGCGGTGATCATCATATACGGGTGTCCAAGTTCCTTCGTTTTAAAAGACTTTTTAGAAATTTTGAAAGTAGAGGTAGATTTGAAATAGAGCCCAGAACTTGGACGGGTCATGACTTTAATAAAGAAATTAAAGTTTTTGAAAACACAAGACACATAGTGAAAATTTGGAAATGAGAAAGATATTTCGAAAAACAAATTTTAATTAGCAGTTTTAGCTCATGCGACAATAGATCCCTTTAAGCAGTTTAATGTCATGCAGTGATGGACAATACACCCGACCTTTTACGTCATACGGGGTTAGACGAATACACGCTACCTTTTACGTCATACGGGGCTAGATGTTTTCTGAACCCCTATCTTTTACGTCATATGGGGCTAGACGTTCTCTAAATACACCCGATCTTTTATGTCTTACGGGGCTAGACGTTTTCTGAATACACCCGACATTTTACGTCATATGGGGCTAGACGTTTTCCTGTCTCGGCTCTTTTACATCTCATGAGTTTAACGATTTTTCTTTCTCGGCTTTTTTACGTCGCACAAGTTTGACGTTTTTCTGAACTGGATTTTGATTGGCAGTTTAGGCTTGTGCCACCAAAGAGAATCTTATTTTTTATTATTTTATGAAAGAGAAATTCATTACAATACCAAACTTGGCCTCCGGAAGGTTCAAAAGTTGGAGTAGGGGCATTTTTTGCCAAAACAATTTGGGCAATACTAGTAGTGTCGCCCGATGCTCCCAGCGTCGCCCAAATTGTGCAGGGGAATTTTTTTTTATGGGTTTCTTTTTTTTTTTTAACTGGGTGACACAGATAGTGTTGCCCATAGAAAAATGGTTTTTTATTATTGGCTATTTTTTTTTCTTTTTTTATTATTGGCTGGGCGACACAAGTAGTGTCGCCTATAGAAATTTTTTTCTTTTTTTTGGATGGGATGGGCAACACCATCTGTGTCGCCAACAGAAAAAAAAACATTATTTCTGCTTTCTTGGTGGGCGACAACACTGGTGTCGCTCATAGAAAAAAAAAAAAAAATTTTTTGGTGGGTGACACCACTTGTGTCACCCATAGAAAAAAAAAAACATTTTTTTGGTGGGCGACACTAGCAAGAAAACGTTTTTTTTGGTGGGCGACACCAGTAAGAAAACTTTTTTTTTGGTGGGCGACACCAGTAAGAAAACTTTTTTTTTTGGTGGGCGACACCACCTGTGTTGCCCATTGAAAAATATTTTTTCTTTTTTTTGGTGGGCAACACCACCTGCGGTCGCCCATAGAAAAACATTTTTTCTTTTTTTTTTGGTGGGCTACACCACCTGTGTCATCCATAGAAAAACATTTTTTTAAAAAATGTTTTTAAATGAAATTTTAAGATTTTTTTTTTGTTTTTTTTTGTTTTAAATGTGGTTACAGTTTAACCATTGTGATCCCTTTGGTGGACCCTATATGAACGTGTCGGGTCCTTGCTTGAATCTTCAGGACTAGGAATCATCAAGTATTTCTTTATCTTCCAACCTTAGCTCTTGTATTTCAATTCAAAGGAAAGTTCTCTAGAGTTTTCGAGCAAAACAAAGTTTTGAAGACTACAGAATACTGCCCCTAGGTGTTCAAAATCTCTTTGGATTTCTGATTTTGTTCCTCCACCACTCACCTTTCGAAGTCCAAATGATTGAGGTCCTTAACAATGTTCAACCAGGCTAATGCTCATCGATTTTTTTTAAACACCATTCTGACTCAAGAAGATGGAAGAGAAGATGTTTAGATAGAAAACATTTTGGAGAATAGAAAGAAGGAGAGAACTTCTTCTTTTTCATCGCCCCAGGGTCCCTTTTGGGTGTTTAGCTCAGTAGCCTTTTTTCCAACGCTTGGGGTTCCTTTCTGATTTTCAGTTTAGCGGATTTTTTTTTTTTAATTGCAAAAATTTACTCTAATACCATAGAGGAATTCAATCATCTTTCAGTCCTCCAAGTGGCAGGGAGGTTCTAATATCGGTTTTCCTCTAATTTCCCTTGACCCAAGTTGACATCCAATATCTCTGTGACAATGGTTGTGGAATTTCCGTTGAACTTTTCCTTTGAACTACTCTACTTGAACCTTGATTTTTGGGACAAAAAAAAATCACTCTTAGTTTCCTATTCCCTCAATCTTTTGCATGGATGGATAAGCTCATCAGGTTTTTGCCGTTAATGGAGTACTTTATGTTATACATTAGGCGTGAATGCCTTTTGAAGTGTGAGGCAGGAGTGCCTCATTTGGTTATTTGAGGCATGAGTGCCTCATTACGTTGGCAAGAAAGTCTAGTGAAGATGGCCTAGATGGGCCCTTTAGAATTTCCAGAAAGTCAACTTCTTTTGATATTTGAGGCAATAGGTCTCTTTGTCTCCTCATAAGTTATTGTCTTGAAATTAAGGTTTTTCTTGTCACCATGAGTTTAGGAATCCACAGCTTCATAGCCTTGGTTGAGATTATGCTCGAGTTCATCTTGCTCGTGCGAGTTTGATTCATTGTCACATCTGTGTGAATCGTTTATTATGTTAATTTGAAAGTACGGGTTGAAGGCATCATCTACCCCAGTTTGATCCTTGATGATGGGGACCTCTTGTACCACTTTTGAGACTGTATCTTGGAGTGGAATTTTGCATGTGATGACCTTTTATTTAATCCTTTCTTGGATTATGGGCTTGGAGCTAAGGTTATCATCATTACTTTGATCAAGAGTGTCTTTAGTTGTTAACTCCTGGATGAGCTTATGCTCATTTTGTTCTTCATCTATGGACCTTCTAGTTGATTTCTTCTTGTGTTGTAAGGCCATTGTGGATGTTCTTCGGGTTTGGGTGCATTTTGTGATTCTTCTGAGTTAATCAGGTTCACATTAGAATTATTTGTCGAAGCATCTAGAGTTTCTGGTTTTTTTATGTCATCAACCTCTTTCTTTCTAACACTTATCGTGTCGTTATCAATGAGGTCCTGAACTCTTTGCCTGACAACTCGACATTCGTAAGTGTTATGAGCATAATTTTAATGCCAATCACACCATTGAGATGTATCGCCTCCATGGAAGGGAGGAATCCTTGCTACTGCAGGTAATTCTATGAGCCTTACCTCAAGCAACTTCTTAATGACATCGGTCATAGGCTCATTCATGAGCGTGAATTCCCTTGGTGTGTAAGTCTGCAACCTCCATCTGGTAGAATAAGTTTTAGTCCTTTCTTGCTAATGGTTTGCAGAAGGGTTGCTTTTCTTGATCATGTCTACCTCTCCTTTTTGAGAGGACTCTCCACTAGTCGAGTTATCAAAGTCTATGGTCTCATCCTCCTTGGCTCGCTCATATCGCGATACTCTTTCAAGCATAACATCAAACGAGTAAGGAACTGCCCCCATATTGAAGAATGTGACATTCTGGAATCATGTTCTATATTGTCATGCTTACCTTCACGGCTTCAGGGAGTGGAGTTTTAATGACTCGCATAGCGGCCTTTCTGAATCTGGTTACAAACAAGGAAAGAGACGCGCCTAACATTTGTTTGGTGGAAGTTAACTCACCAAGGGTGACGAGTCTTGGCCTTGTCCCACGATAGCGAGAGGAAAATTATGTGAACATTTCATTAGAAATTGCTTGAGGTTTATCTTTCATGAATATTCGGTGCAATATCAGGGGCTCTTCTGATAAGCTATGCGAGAACATGATCTTAAATTGGTTGGGTAGGTCTTGCAGTGTGTGGACTATCAATAAGTAGGCGTTGATGTGTGCCTCAAGATTCTCTTTCCTTGAAAATTTATTTATGAATTGTAGCATCACAAACACTACCGGTAGATCTTCTAGGTGTCCTAGAATTTCTTGTACATAGGCTTTAAGAGTTGAGAAATCCTATATTCTTATTTTCTCTAAAGAGTCTGTTGAACCTGACTTTGTGGTATGTAGCTCGTATAGACTGGTCCCATGTAGCGGGTTGCCCCAAGGATTGAACCTAGGGAGTTTGTCGAACTTGGCATGCCGGTTATCGGCCTATAAACTCACCCGAGTTTAATTTGATCAGAGCATACCCATTACTCGGAGGTTGCACAACTTGGCCAGGCAAGAAGGTCTGTAAAGATAGGATCACCACTTGACTGGGATGAATGACCCGAACTGCTGTGATGACTAGACCTCTAACCTTGGGTGGCTAGGTCTACCTAACCTTGACCTTGATTGAATGATCTATCCCTAAGCTTAGGTAATTGTCTTGCCCCAGCATCGGACTAAAAGAGTGAAGGAATGCCATAACTACTGTCAGATGGAGTCTGCCCTCTAGGTAGTCTTGGGCTCGAGTGATGATTAGAACTAGACCCCTAGCCCGTAGTGGGTTGGATTGATTTGAGCCAACAGGTTGGAGGTAGCCTATAGCTTGTACTTCTGATATGACTTGCATAGATGGACTATGCTGGAAGGTGTACCCTCTATTCACCAGGTCTTGAAAGAATGCATGCACCTTTGGATTGTCTTGATATCGAGTTGGGTCAAAACCTTGACCGTTATTAGTGCTGAGTTACTTGGGTAGACTTTCCCTAGTTGTGTGTGAACCCACTTCTCCACTAGCTGGTTGATTGCTAATATTGGAATGTTGGGTTGCTAATTGAACATCGGGGTTAACCCGGTTGGGATTGACTAACTCAGAGATCTGGGTCGGGGCCTTACCTTTGATATGTTGACTGGATTTGAGGCTAACCCCCCCATGTCATGAAGGATTGCCCCTGGCCTAACCCCTTGACTGTTCAGGGTATTATGGACCCTATTAACCTGTTGGTTCGTGGCTTCCAAATGATGGCCATGAGGGCGGCTTGGACGAGTAGGTATAGTTCCATATGGGTTGAGACTCGGCTCACTGACATGAGTGCTATGGATTTGCGAGGGAGCACTGTGACGATGCCTCTCAGATTGACTAGGTTCTCTAGATCTAAATTGGGCTGAAGCCATAGGGTTGGACCTTGCTTTGCTTTGATCTTAATTCATAACTCCTAGACTTGTATTAAAATAGGAAGGTTTGGACCTTGCTTGGGCATGGACCTAGATTAGGCTTGATGGGCTTAAGTTTGAATTCTGAACAAAGGTGAGCCCAGTCTAAGTCTAAGGACACCTCTAAATCTAAACCTAAGCAGAGACCAAACTGGATGGAACTTGCTAAACTCAATGGATTTTGGTTTAGACCCTGAACCATGGTAAGCCTAGTCTAGCTCTAGAGGTAACTCTAAGCTTAGACCTATGCAACCTAGACTGAGATCTAGACTAGATGGGTACGAGTCTTGGCTTGAACCAAGAGTGGGTCTAGGTTTTGACCTGGGTGTGAGCTTGGTTTGGACTTGGACTGAGCTGGGTGCAAGCCTGTGCTTGGACCAAGAGGGTTTTGAAGGTCAGACTGGGTGTGGACTTGGACTGGATCAAGGTTGGGTTAGGCGCGAGCCCTGGCTTAGACCCAAAGGGGGCCTAGGTTCGGACCTAGGTGTGAACCTGGTTAGGACCTGAGCAAGGCTAGGTACAAGATTGGGCTTGGACCAAGAGGGTTTTGAAGATCATACCGGGTGTGGACCCGGACTGGATCAAAGTTGGTTTAGGCACGATCCCCTGGCTCAGACCAAAAGGGGGCCTAGGTTTCGACCTGGGTGTGAGCCTGGTTCGGACTTGGGCTAGGCTGGGTACAAGCTTGGACTTAGACCCAAAGGGTTTAAGTTCGGACCAGAAGCAGATCCGGACCGAGATCTAATGATCAAACTACTATAATAAGCAAACACAACACTTGAAAACTTTTGCCCTAAATTATGGGTAGGCTCAGTCTGAGTGGGTTCCTAACTAGTGACATGCGGCTAGGCAGAGTAGGTCCCCACGTAGGTCCTGGCCTCCTATTATAGGATTTTCACCAGTTCCTACTATGTGTGGAGTTGCTTTGAGGCAAAGGATTACGGAAGGACGCTCACAGTCCATTGACTACAAGCTGGAATTCATATATTTGAAAAAGAGTTGGCGTGTTTTCAATGAATTTAGTGTCTAGAAAGTTGGAAATAAGAAACCTTATGTTACCAGATTCTTTAGTGAGGTATTTGATCTCAAGAAGCTTCCATAGCTCTCTCGCTATGGAATTTATGCACAGGTGTCATATATCGGATCCGTCAAAGCATGGAGGATGTGACCTTTGCAAATGTAGTCATCTTTCATCTATCTTTTGTTTGCTTGGGTTTTATCCTCAATCGGATCATTAGATGCTGGCGGCAGTGCATGCATAGATTTAGTGACTATGTGAGCCACTTTGAGAGTAGTAAATAAGATGATGATATTTTGTTGCCATCTCTTGAAATTCAACCCGTTGAAGCGCTTGAGTCTAGTGAAATCGTGGTAAATGATTTTCAAAGAAGTCATAGTAGTCTCCTTGTTTTCGCCCATGAAATATCATCTTGAATTGTTTAAAAATCGTTGGGTGAAATAGGGGCAAACGGTAGTACAATTTCGAGAAATCAAAGGCTTGATTCTTTCTTGTTTTTTAGCACACAAGATCGCTATCTCAAGATGATATTTGCTTTTATTCGATACTATAATAGATGTGAATAAGAAGGATAACTCGCCCTCGAGATACAGGAAAACAAATATGTCTCTCTTGATGTTTTAAAGCTCTATTCACCCGAACTTGGAACCCATAAATAGACACCAGAGTCTTGTGATGTCTTAGAAAGAGAAAGAAAGAGAAAGAAAGAAAAATGAGTAAAGAAAGAGATGAGTCAACTGTTATGCTCCTTAGATTTTCAAAGAGAAGGGTATGTTGAGACAAAGTTGCAAAATCTCTTGTTCCAGTGTATCTCATATGAGAAGGATGGCCTTTATTGTCAAGCTACAAGGAGGCTGCACATTACAAGCTTGCAATCATCAACGACTTGAGGACCATTGGATGTGTTGTTACAAGCCTCCATTTCATCAACGGCTAGATGATTGTTGGATATCCCACACGAGTCATGCTAAAAAAAATATCGATTATTATAAAGCGACAAGGAGGTTGCACATATACTATAATGGTGGTTACGCGAACCACCGCTAAGTACAAGTTATATGCACCCCCTTAAGGGGGAGGCTGAACATTTACTATAGTGGTGGTTACGTGAATCACCAACAACTACAAGTTACATGCACCCCTTTAAGGGGGTTGTTACAAGCCTTTATTCATTAACGGCTAGATGATTGTCGGATGTCATGTTACAAGCATCCATTTTCATCAACATATAAATGGCCATTGGATATCCACTGAAGCCATGTTTACTAAAATATGTCATGCTTTAGCACCTTTCGCATCAATGCAAGTGTACAAAGTATTCAGTGCATCATCAAACGCCCTTGCCGTTGTACACACACGCGCAAGTGCATGTGTGCATTGTCTATACCCCTTTTTTTCATTTTTAGGCTTTTTTTTTTTTTTACAAAAATGACTTTCACGGTAATCGTTTTACCATAATTCATATTAAGTTTTACGGTAATTAAAATACCGTAATAACTAGAAATAGTATTACGGTAATTAAAATACCGTAAATAACTTCAAGTAGTATTATGGTAATTAAAATACCGTATTAACTTCAAGCAATATTAACGTACTTTAAATACAGGAATACATTATAACATTTTTCTACCGTAAATGTTTCCGTTTTATACGGTACTTTAACTACCGTAATGTTTAACTGATTGAGTTTATACAGTACTTTTGATCCCACGTACCCCTCTTTCTCTCAACCTTCCCTCTCTATCTCTTTTAATCTCCAACAAACCAGCTCTATCCCTTTCAACCCTCCCGCCCGTCTTTATATCTATTTCATCTCTATCTGCCCCTAAACTTTCTCATTTTCTCTCCTTGCCACTTTTCTCTCCTTCTTTCTATCTCAAATCTCATTCACACACACTCTCTGTCTCACACACATAAAACCCCTCTCTCTCCCAAGTCACACGTAAAACCCCTCTCTCTCCCAAGTCTCATCTCTCTCTCCTATCCCTCATTGGTGGAGAAGGAAGCCATACATGGTGCCTAATTACAGTACTTAAAGTACGGTAGTATTACTTGAAGTATTTTAATTACCGTAATACTACATGAAGTTATTACGACATTTTAATTACCGTAATACTACTTCAAGTTATTACGGTGTTTTGCTGTAAAACTTAATATGAATTGCAATAAACGACTACCGTGAAGGCCACTTTGGTCCAAAAGAAACCCAAAAATGGAAGAAAAGAGTGTTGACGAGGTCTTTGAAAGTTGGGGCTTTTTTCCAATTAAGCTAAAATATAGGTATATTTGTGATAATTTCGCAAGTATTAATTCGATTTGAAAAAGTATATAATGAGATTATTTATTTTTGGTACAAGGTGGTCACAATTAATCTCTATCATTGGATCATAAATTAGACATTTGTATTTATTCTGTTGACTAACCTCAAACTTTAAATGAATATTTTTTGAACTTTGTGAGACACCGAAGCTATCGGATTTCACATCAGATATGGCGGTGCAGGCTCGCCGACGAGGTGAAACTCACATGACTTTGTTGGTCATGGGCTAAAGAGGTCCTCTGATTCTGATTTGACTGATGACTCGATGCCCTAGGTGGGACATGTGGCTCAACAAGGCCAGCACGCTTCAAGAAAGCATTGACCTCGGGTGGGGCATGTGGCTCAACAATGCCAATACGCTTCAAGGATGCCTAGACCTCTGGTAAGTTCTTGAACCTCTCTAATTAGAACTCGGGGAGTTCTTGATCAAAATGATTTAACTTAGAATGCATGCCCTTGTTGGGTGAACTACGATAGCTCGGATTCTGACTATTAGAGGCCCTAGAATGGGTCTTTTGAGGATCCCGACGTGATTTGGCCAAACTCTCACCTTGAGCAGGTAGACTTGGCTCTATTGGACCGTGTGGGTCAAGAGAGTTAGGGGGAGCTGGGGTGTTGCCGATAATATAAATTTTAGCAGCACCTCCCTCGGCCTTGGACTTTTGTAAAGGTAGATGGCACGCCTCTAGTTGGGCAGCATCAACTATAGAGCTAGACAGATGTGGGTGGTGTTGGGCAGCACCACTCTTAAACTTCATGATGATGTGGGGTCAACTGCCACTTCACTTAAACTCAGGCATTTGTAGGTGATGCGACCTTAGTTGGGTGGTATCTCCCCTAAATTTGGAAGATAAAAGGGTTTGAGCTACTGATTGGGTGGCATGTCCCCTAGGACCCGAGTTTTGTGGGAATTGTGCCCCTGATTGGGCAGCATCTCCCTTAGACTTAAACCTAAAGATGAAGGTGGGTTCAACTCTGATTCTTTAGACTCGAGTCGAATACCTTGACTATTGAGGGTGCCTCGGGCCATGCAGACATGCTGAACCACATGACTCGATTGACTTATAGATGGGTTAGCTATGTTAAACCTTGGGTGTGAAACAATAGACCCACTGGAGCTCGATCTCGATTGACCTGAGACAGGGTAGGTCCAAGGAACTAAGCCATAAAGTCATGTGGGTCTAGTCATCCTAGGGGGGGCTAGATGACACAGTAGACTCTGTATCTGAGTCACCACAAACTACAGATATGACTAGAAAATTATGTAATAAAAATCTTCTCTTTCTATTTTTTTATCTTATTTTTTTACCCTTTTTTTTTAGCTATCTAAAAAACCAAGATAAAGTTGCTTCTAAAAGAAAAAGATTTTTTTTTTTTTGAGAGAGTAAAGGATGCTTCTAAGGAAGATAAAGTCAAGAAAATTCTAAGTTATGAAGATAAGGCTCAAAAGCATAACTTAATATCAAAAAAAAAATGTGACATATTTCTAATCTAAGCAGATAAAGCACAGAAAGCTTAGATCTATCTATCTTCTTTTTTCTCGCTTTTTTAAAAAATATATATATATTTTTATCAAAATAGATAAAGATTCTTTTTTCTTTTCTTTTTTTAAGGAAAGAGATAAAGATTCTTTCTAAAAAATGTGTAAGTATGATCTAAAGATGATAAGCATGAATGAAAAAATATATGAAAAAGATGATATATAGATGATATCAAGATGAATCTAAAGATGTTCTAAAAAAATAAAGATGATAAATATGACCTAAAAGATGAAAATAAAAGAAGATCTAAAGATAAAGATCATCTTGATTGATCTAGAAGAAAGATGATCTAAACAATATGATAAAGATTTATTTAAAAGATGAATCTAAAAGAAGATCTAAAGAAAAAAATGATCAAAAATGGTCTAAAAGAAGATTATCTAAAAAAGATAATGAAGATTGATCTAAAAGATGAATCTAAAAGAATATGATTTAAAAAATATGATAAAGATTGATCTAAAACATGAGTCCAAAAGAAGATGATAAATTTTGATCTAAAAGATAATCAAGATTGAGAAAGATCCTAAATTTTTTATGGAGAGAGAGAAATAAAATAAAATAAAATCTAGAAAGAAAAGATAGAATCTAAAAATGAAATATTTTCAAATCTACCTTAATTTATATATATATATATATATATATATATATATATATATATATATATATATATATATATTTGCTGAAAAAATAAATATGAGAAAGAAAAAAAAAACATTTTTATTAACACTAAAATACGGATTTGAAGCCCAAGTATCCCACGATGGGCGCCAAATTATTTATGCTCTGATTTGTGTCGATCTCTGGGATTGTATCTGATCAAATCTTAGCAAAAACTGAGTTCCTTTTGAAAAGGTAGAGAAAGTGGGGTCACTTGAATTATGGGCTCAGAAAAATCCCAGATCTATACAAATATGGTCGTTTTTCTAAGTCAACTGGCAGCGCCAGCTCCAGATCTGTATTTTGACTTTTTTTATAAAAAAAAAAAAGACACTTCTAAATTTAATTAAATCTAATAATAATTTAATTTCCAAAAAAAATAAAATAAAGTAAAAAATTAAATGAAGAAAAACAAATTAAGTTAAACAAAGAAAGATATACTTACCTTTATGGACCCGGAGTTTCGGGCTTAGATCAGGTCGCTCTTCTGATTTGTGCCACCATCTCCTTTTTTAGATGTATTTACTTACTAGAATTGGTAGATTTAATATTATGTGATCTAGATCTAGGGTTCATAAGTTATGGGAAAAAGTTGAGAATTTTAGGTAAGGTCTACTTAGGCTTTTTTTGGGATTTAAAATCTATTGTAGTATTGGGAGTGGAAAAGAACTTCATTAGTTTTCTAAGGGTTTTGACATCTCCAAAGGTTGAATATGAATTTTGTGATTTTTGGAGATTTTTTCTAATTTTTTAAGAGTTTTTTCTATTTCTGGGCTTTTTTTAATTTCAAGAATTTCTAAGGTATTTCTTGATCTCTTTTCTCACTTCTTTATTTTGGGTTTTGGATTATCTTGAAGTTTTAGTATTATCTAATAAAAAAACACTTTTATTACTTCATAAAATACATTTGTTGCATCATCGAACGTCTTCATTGCATCATCAAGCCGCATCTGGACCTGTCGGGCTGCGTAATAGCCCGGCCCATGCCTCGATACTTAGGTCTCAAGGACTAAATTATCATTTGTTAGATATTTTTATCCGCATGTCTGATTCAGGCGATTCTTATACCATTTGAAATCTCTGGTGCTCTACTTCAAGTCGGGATAAGTTTTGAGCAGTTTTGGATCAATGATATAGTATATTAGAGCTTTTGTGGTCTTTTAAGCTCGAAATTGAGGTTTTTAAGAGTTCCTTTCATCAAAATTTTCAAAATAATGCGTACAAAAGTTCAAAAAAATTTCTTTTAAACTTTAAATTTGATCAATAAAATAAATATAATTGATCAAAATTAATTATAACCACAATGTACCAAAAGTAAATGCTCACCCTCCGAAAATATCCGGGGCAAACCACACACAAAGTATCACACTCGGTTTCTCAAAGGCGAATAAACTGCGGAAAGCATCCATTTTGCACGTGCGACGTATGTACTTCATGCACCTCCCACGTGTGGTTCACTGCACAAGACCGTGCACTCACGTGTGGTGCACAAAGATACAAAAGCTTGTACCACCATTCACTCGTGCAACGTCACACGTGTTCCTAAAGGTCTTCTCTTTAACCAATAGGGAAATGATATCATGTCTTGAATGATTACCACTATAATAACCTACTATTTGTGGTATTTCCATGGAGTCATCCCAGTCCTCTCCGAGTCAGTTTTTTAACAATAAGAAGGCTGATTTTGTAGCCCTAGGCTTAGGGTCCCTTAATTAATCGTATCGAAACCGAAAACAAAAACGAAAACGAAAACAAAATCTTGTGGCTGAGTCCTTTCCAAACTTTTTAAGACCAAAATAAGTCCTTTTTCTGTGAAAAGAGGGAGTAAACATAGAGGACAAAACCTGCACTACGAGCAGGCAATGCTGGTGATTCTGCGGTCTCAGTTTTAGAGAAAGAGAGAGACAGAGGAGTTTAGAGAGAGAGGAGAGTTGGCAAGACGTGCACAAGAATGGAAAAAGGAGACTTTGGCTGAAGGTGCCATTAATGATTATGGGCTTCCTTTTGTCTGATGGAACATAAAAGACTGTTAGAGTGGGATCGTAGGTGGTCCAGCACCTCTAAGTCTCTCTCTCTAGATCATCTATCTGTAACAATGTACTTGAGTTTTGAAGGGGCAGCGCTTCGATTTTAAGCAAACCTCTCTCTCTCTAGATTCAAAACTCTGCTACATTCTTGATTTGAGCTCATCATCATCATCTCAGAGTCTCAGACAACAATAAGAACAAGGCATTATGAGCGTTTCTCACTCTTCCTGCACCACCTTCCTCGCGCTCCTCTTGATCTTTACCATCAACTTGCACTCAGGTTCTCTCTCTCTAAGACCCAACATCTTTGCATTTCCTCATCTCATTTTCTCTCTCTTCTTTTGTCCTGGTGATTTGTTGTTTGAATTATTCAACCATATTTCTCTCGCTACTTGCCATCATCAGGTGCCTCAGTAACATCTCGCCATGCGAAAGAGGAGGACGATCCAGGGACTCAATCAAAGAATAGAAAGCTCGTGTCAAGTGGTACCCCATAATGCGCTTAAAAACTCCATTTTTAGTCCAACTGAATCACCTCTCTCTCTCTCTCTCTCTCTTTCACACTGTTCACTCAGCATCTTTCTTGTTCTTTGGTTCTCTCTCTTTGATCTTTTACCGTACATGATCACCTTTTGTCTTGTTTGTTTTCTCGCCAGAGCTCTCTCTCTCTCTCACATAATCTTTACACCATTAACCAGCACTCTCTCTCTCATAATCTTTACACTATTAACCAGCACTCTCTCTCTTAATCTTTACACTATTTACCAGCATTCTCTCTCCTCTGTCTCTCTCTCTACAGGCGCGTGCACGAACAGAGACATAAGCATCTCTCAGAGCAGGGACGCAACGTCGGGGATCCCACAATACATGGTGCAGATAATCAACACATGCGTCTCTGGTTGCGCTCCCTCCAACATTCACTTGCACTGTGGCTGGTTTGCCTCAGCTAAGATTGTGAATCCAAACACCTTCAAGAGGCTCTCATATGACGATTGCGTTGTGAATCAAGGAAGGCCATTAAAGAGAAGCCAGATCCTACTCTTCACTTATTCCAATTCCTTCATGTACCCACTCCACTTTAAATCTGCCAAGTTCTGTTGAAAAGTAATAACAAATCATGATTCTTAAATACCCATTGCTCGTATTGTCTTTTTCTTCACTTTCTTTTCTGTGGAGATGATCTTTATTGAAATGATATATAAAGAAAAATACATTATCAGTAAACATTTTCATCTATTTGATTTTATATCCAAGGGATTGTCACCTCCTTGCTCCTTGTATAAAAAATGCATGATCTCATAGTGTTGAAAACCTTTTTCAAATCGGCTTTTGCTTATTTTCTTTTGGGTACCTAGGTTTTTGGGTTGTTTGAGTGGGTATTGTTTTGTGTTTACCTATGGTCAAAAAAAAATTTAGAGGAAATGTATCGTAATGCACCTAAACCTGGGCATTGATTTCATGTTGCGGTTGTATCATAGTATTAATGCAACCACATTTCTAAAAAATCATAGTTGTGGTATTTGTATGACCCAACACACACTCTATTCATCTCAATAATCAATTATAATAAAATAAAAAAAAATTGCACCCCTATATGGGCAAAATGAGCCCCTTCCAACAATGAATCTAGGCCGCCCATTTGATGAATTTCAAGATCTCAGCCTTTATGGACTCAAAATCATTTTTTCTTTTTTTTAATAATGGTAATATAATGATAATAAAAATATCTAAAACAATTGTTAAAAAAAAATATCATTCGAAGGTCTAGAACTAAGCATCTCACACTATTTTTGAAAAACTAGGGGAGGGGGGGGGGTCTAACTGGTAACCGCCCAGTTAGATAGAAACCAGCCACTTGCCGGTTCTGGTTTTGGGAGGTTTTGGTGATCAATCTTTTTTTGAAAATACATAATTCAAATAATGTACATAAAATCTCAAAAATAAGGAATTTGGTTTGTAATATATTTTTTTAATATTTTTTACATTATGGTAAAGATAAAAAATTGTTTTGGTCATTAATACTTATTTTTATATTTTTCATATTTTTTTTTAAAAAAAAATACCCTTAGCCACAAATCAACTTTTTAAAATCCATTTAATTTTCAACTTCATTTGAATATGTTTTGTTTTAATCATTATTTATATGCTTTTCATATTTTAGGTTTATTTTATCTTTTTTATTTTTTTAACAATTTTTTGAATGCCTGAGACTTGCCCAGTTAAAGCGGTTAAACCGGCTGGTTTACCGATTAAGCTGGTTAAACCCCTTCCGGCCTAGTGTCTGGTTAACCGTTCCAGTTCGATTTTGTAACACTAATCTCACCAAAATGGACGGCCTATATTAATTGGACTAAAAATTACTTTTTATTTTCAAATTTTTATTTTTTATGATTGCTCATTAGAACGAAAAGAGTGTATATTTTAAATTTTGGATCAAACAAATGGCATGAATATGGTTTTTGAAAGTTATTGCATTATATTACTATACAACCATTGCATGAAATCACGACCTTTTATTTTTACTTATTTATCAAGAGTTAGGTTTGCATAAAGTGTCAGCGTCCACCTCAAAATCTTAATATACATTATTTTTAGAATTAAAATCCAAAATTTTTCAACAACATAGTGGTCAAGGCGAAGATGATGAATTTGAAGTGAGTTTTGAAGAACGTAGAGTATACTATAGTAATTCACGAACATTGTCTTTTGACGGACTTTCTAAAATTTTTAAAAATATAGATAACATGCTCAAATAGTTTCTGATAAATCTTTTCATTTCTTCATGTGATTATTGGGTTACTGTTCCTGTGTTTTGTTCTTTTCATTGGGATTTCTTAGTTTTGAACCTGTCTCATGTTTTGGCCTTTTTACAGGGCTAGAACGCTCTGCAGACCTATGTATCTGACTGCTACTTTATATTTTTTTTATTATTATTACCTTTTACCTCTTAATTTGTCGTTGCTTTTTAATCAAGAGCGAATGTTGTTATTCTTTTTTCTTTTTTTTTTTGGATACGGTTTGTGTACAGACAAGGTTCTAAACAAGCCCACTTTCAAATAGTATCGAGAAATATGGTTTCAATGCTAGAAGTTTTGTGATAACTTTAAATTATATTTTAATCTTTAGTTATAAAATTTAAAGTTTCAAAAATAGTGTAAGTCAAGTAGATCTATGAAAACTTAAAAACCAAAAAAATTGACAATCCAAAAATGCGTTACGAAGAACACTATTTTCAAAACTTGAAATCTATTTTTTCCTCATGACCATGCATCTTGGTGTCGAGATGATCAATTTGATGATATTTGGCCATCAAAACAACTTCTTCCAGTGAAATTTTTTAGGTAGGCTCTAATTTGATTGTTTAGAGCTTCAGCTCAATATAAACTTTTTCATAAAGAAAAAAGTTTATATAGAGCCTAGGTTTTAAACAATCAAATTAAAGTCTGGCTCAAAAATTTCACTAGAAGATGTTTTGATGTCAAATATCTTCAAATTCATTATCTAGACATCAAGATGCATGAACAAAAAAAAAAAATGAATTTCAAATTTGAGAAATAATGCATATTGTAAAATATTTTTTAACTGTTAATGTTCAAGATTTTCAAGTTTAATTTTCATACATCTATTGGATCTATACTATTTTTTGAAGTTTTAAATTACAAACTGCACCCTATCATAAATGGAGAATGTTGTGTTACTATTTTTATGCATACGACCACAAAGTCAGAAGGCCCCTCGATATTCAGTCCGCGTGATTTGAAGGTTGACAAAATACCCCGACTTTTACAGCGTATATCGAGAATAGACACAAGTTGGGCACACAGAGAATAACGATTTCGAAAAGATTTCGGATCCCTTCACCTAAGGTTTCAAAAAAGGAAAAGGAAACAAACATATATCCGCCTTTCTAAAACCTTCGTCCCAAATAATTTAGTGGGCTATGTGGAAAGTTTGTAGACCACATTACATGAAAAGAAAAAATGTTTACCCCTCCTTACCTTTTTCACTGACCAAATTAAATTATGCAATTTTTTTTTTTTTAATAACCTCATCATGGAAATTGAGCTGCATCATATAAATGGAAATTGAGCTCCATATTTTAACTTACTTATAAGGTTCACCAGATGAGAGGGACGTGAAGGTTTAAGGGAGGTGAAGAGAGAGAGAGAGAAAGAACAAGCAGGGTTGGCAACATGTCGGACCCTAGCATAGCCATAGTCCTCATAGGGCCAGTCCGGGTTTGGCCCTAGCCCTATCCAAGCCGAACCCAAACCAAATAGATTGAAGAAAATAAAGGAAAAAGTTTTGTAATAAAGAAAAAAAGGGAAAGGCTTGGCCTGACCAAACTGGGCTGGCCCAGGCCCAGGCCTGGCTTGGCCCTAGCTCAGGCTATGATTGCTCGGCTCTCAAGCCACATTTTGTAGCCCAAGCCCTAGTCTTTTAGTGTTGGGTCCGACCTGGCAAACACCCCGCCAAATACCACCCCTAAGGAAGAGGATAATGACTAATAGAGGGGGAGCTTTTCAAGGGCTATAAAAGGGATCGCTACAAAAAATGAAACAAATAAATATTATAATTTGGATAATAAAAAAGGCCCGAGGAAATTAAATGTCATTTTCTTTCATCTTGAAGGGGATTCATGAGCTTTGTACGTACCAAAGGGGTTCTTTGGTATTTTGATTTTAGAGAAGGGGAATACATTCTTTTACTCAAAAAAAGATCTGGCTTTGGAGTACAAAAACACCAAAATTTTATGAGTTTTCAAGAAAAAAACAAGTATCAAACATCCGAGTCAAGAACCAAAAACCTTGTTAAGGGCTTGAAGTGTTTTAAGCCATGGTTTCTTCACTTTATGGGGTAAAATGTTGGGCAGTCAAAAAACAACATACCGAAAAGATAAGTATAACTAAGATGAAGATGTTGAGATGGATGAGTGACAAGACAAGAAGAGATAGAATTTGAAATGAATATATTTGGAATAGCTTAGGTATGGCTCCAATACGCGATAAAATGAGATAAAATAGACTTAGGTGAGTTGATCAAGTGCAACATAGACCTAGTACAACACCTATTAGGAGGTGTGAGTTAGTTCAAGTGGACGGCTCAAAAATGGCAAAGGGTAGGCCCAAAATAATATAGTTGGAAATAGTGAGAAAAGATATAAGGGCTTATAGCCTCACTAAATGTATAGCCCTTGATAGAGCATAAAGAACGAGGATTTGTGTAGTGGACCCCAAATAATTAGAAAAAAAGTTCCGATGATGATGAGGATGATGGTTTCTTCACTTTGTGAATAAATCAAGAAAGAATTAATGTTAGGTTTTTAAGAATCTCAAATCTAATTGTGCAACAAATGAATAATCCACAATCATTTTTTGAGCAAGGGTGGCCGAGGGCCGGGTGGCCCGGCCCAGCCCGTCTCTTCTCTCTCTCATATTAGTCAAGTTCTCTAAAATAAGTAGCCTGAGGTAAGGCTATATGCTATTTTCCTTTCTGCAAGTGGACTAAACTTAAGTCTAAGACCTGTATTTCTGAATTTCATGTTTGCATATCCCCCTCTCTCTCTCTCGTATTGCCCGGTTGTGTCTTCAAGGACGCGTTTGTTTTGAGAGAACTTATTTCTCCATAACAAATAAGTCCCTAACACTAAGCAAACCCGTGTTTGACGTATAGGAAGTGCTATAGTGTCTGAAACTTCCTCAACTTTCTTATTTTCATTAAAAAAAAAAGAATTTTTTTGTTCCATAGTTAAGCCAAAAATTTGTATTTGGGAACTTATTTGTGCCCAAATCCCTAATATTATATTATATATAATATATTATAATATATTAATAAATAAAACATTAATATACATTAATATATTATATAAATATATTATATTTATATAACATATTTATTATCTAATATATTAATAAATAAAACATTAATATAATATATTCGAGGTACCCAAAACTTTTTTAACATTCAGACACATTATGAGAAGTTAAAAAAAAAAAAAAAAAAATTCGAGAGAACTTTATATTCCAGCAAAACAAAGACACCCTAAGGGAGCAAAGGGTGGACGCGGAATTTTCGTATCTCACACACACGCCTGTGTCCAATTAGTGATTTTGAAAGGGTATTATGGGTTGTTGGGAATTTAAGGCAGAAACGTAGGGCATCTTAACCACAATCTTTTTGCACTTTTATCAATACACTCTCACTCACTCGCTCACCAGACAAAGTTGCACTGCCTGCCCTTGCAGTCTACTCTAGCCTGCCACAACAATTTTCTTTTTATTTTCTCCACTGAATTTTGTTTGAAATGTGGATATCATGCTTCTCGAATTTTTCGTATTGATGGATTGGTAAAAGGCAAATCGTGTTTGTGGAAAATTTTTGAAATGTGGATATTATGAAGGAATTATTTTTAGGAAAAGCCTACTATAATTTTAGAGAGATTAGAATGAAAGGGACACACCTACCAAAAAAATTAAAAAATCTAGAGGAACCCAAAATTGAGATAGAGAGAGAGATTAATTCAATTTGATTTAGTAAATAACGAAAGGGGTAGGGCTGGCAATGGGTCCGGCGGCCCGGATGTAAAAAAGTAAGCCGCAAGTCACAAAGTGTGGCCGAGGACAGGGTTAGGGCCGGTGCCCTTCGTTTTTTACCCCTTCCAACCTAGCCCTCTGTTTTTTTTTTTCTTTTTTGATAAAATTACAAATAATTCTCAATAATAGACTTCCTATGCAATTTATCGCCCATCAAACTTTTTTTCTCACTTTTTACTTCAAAATATATTTTCCTAGCAAATGCCCCAACCAAAAAATAAATAAAATAAAGACTAAACTACCCTTCTGTGACTTTTACCCATGCCTCTCTCTCTTCTGGACAAAAGTACGGTCCGGCAGATATACGTGGCAGTCTGGCACTATTCTTTCTAGAAAAACATGCGGTCCGGCAATTGTACATTACGGTCCAACACTTTTTCTTGGAAAAAATGCGGTCTTACAGATTCCTATGGCGGTCCAGCACATTTGTTCTTGAACAAACATGCTGTGCGGCAGATCTATATGGCGGTCGGGTACTTTTACATATACGGTTTGGCATATCTATATGTGGTCCAGCAGATAATGAAGGAGGTCCGACACTTATTTTAGTTTAATGGGGTTCAGCAATTGGTACATGGCAGTCCGATAGGCCATGTAGCTTTTGGTATTGTGTGTAAGCCCATATGAATGTCCGGCCAAAATTAATTTTTTATGTACATAAAAGGGTTTTTTTGTCAAAAAAAATATACATTTTTTTACTTGGGGGTATTTTCTAGAAAAATATATTTGAAGGTAAAAAGTAGGAAAAAAAAAATTTGTTGGAGGTAAGTTGCATCGGAAATCTATTCTTGAAGGTTTTTTGTAATTTTTCCCTTATTTATTCTGCATTGTTTTCGGCCCGGACCTACCCAGAGCTGGGCTGGCCTTTTGGGGACAAGGACGGGACTGTTTGAGGCCCAGCCCGTTACCACCCTTAGTAGTGAGTGTAGTCAAGGCAATTGGGCTTGACATACGTCATCCAGAACGATGGGCTTTTGAAAAATGTACCACAAACTTACGAGCCATGGAGAAATCATAGTCATCACCGTCTAACCAATGGATGGATGATGATGGAGAGAGTGTAGTACACGCTGCAGGGTCACGTAAGGTTCTCGAGTGTTGCACTCAAACATCATCACCGTCCATTCATTAATTGGACGGTGCTGACCGAAATGTTTCTGGGCATGTATCGTATATTTTGGCTGTTTTTAAAGGATATTTCCATTATTCCTGGAGAAGAAAGGACGTGTTAACGAACTGCACCCTAGAAAGCATCTTTTTTAAGGGTCTCGTGAGCTGCATGCATTAGAAAACGACATTGCTTTTTATGGAAAATCTCTTCATTGCACCCACAATTTGGATAGGGTACGGTTTAATGTGGCCCGAGACCAAATCCGATAAAGTCTAAAATATCCAGATAGAGACCTGACCAAGTCGAGTCTCGGTCATTTGGAGCTAGGTTTGATTCATTGAGTCTAATATTTAAGACCAGACCGAGACCCATGTCATATCAACCCAACCCCCAAAGCTTGATGTGTCCCCCCTTCCAAAATCCAACTCAAAGATGAATGTTATTGTTTTGAATTTGAATACAAAAAGAATAAAAAATGAGCCCTATAATTGGTCCAAATTGGAGATGATTTAGTGCTACCAATGCAATCATGAATCTAGAATTAACAAAGACAAAATGAAAAGATTGAGCCTTAAAAATACTCTCTTTATTTTTTAGATATACATTTCAATTATCTAAAAATCATTACATGGGAAAGCACTTAAAACCAATATCAACAAATTTCCACATTATTTCCTTCATAGCATATCATCATTTAAAGTCCATCAAAAGTCCATCAAAGAGTCATAATTGTCTGATAGTGTTTGAATTTTAATAATTTTTTTACAAGCCAGATTAAACTAAAATTTTGTAGGTACGTGCGTCTTAACGAGATACAGTACGTGCATCTTAGCGAGATACACCTTAATAAACTATAAAACTAAAAAATAATCTAAATAATAAAAACCACCAAATTACCCCTATAAATATTTCAAATATATTTTTGTATTTTATTTTTTCGACCATTTTTAATATTTTATTTAAGCAAGAGTTGGTTAGATATACACACTCTCCAAATGTCAAATGAATTAGAATCGTAGAAAATCATAAAAATTCAAATACTATCAGATAATTGTGACCATACAATGGACTTTAAATGGAGGTGAGCCATGGGCGAAATATTATAAAAATTCACTAATGAGTGTTTATATTTTCTCATCACGTGAATGTTGTTTTTGGATCTCTATTGTTATTTACGCAAGATCATCCATATTAAATTTAAAATTCCATTTTTATGAATTTGAGGCAGAAATGGGCTTGTACACCGACTCAAGATGCATTCGAATCCCAAAACCCTCGAAAAACTCGATAGACACATGACCAAGCAGACTCATAAAAAACTTTTCATTGATAGGAGTACGAGTGTAGGCCCAATCTACTGTGTCTCCAGCAAAATAGTAGACACAGTAAGGGTCACTTGGCCATCTTAATGAGTTTTATTACTGCTTAATCACCATTGCATAGCTCTATTAAACTTGGGACAGATTACAAGGTTTGCTTTTAAAACACACGTATTTTAGTAATGGATGAGGTTTTCATAAGTCCTAGGCTTTGTGAAAACAAAATAAACCTTCATCTCAAATCTTCGTCAAGAAAGCACTTTTGGCAATGGAAATCTCCATGATGGCTCTAAACTCAATTTTCAACACTAACAATGAAATTTGAAACTCGAAAAATGGTACCGATCTTGTGGATCTATAAACATTTATTTTTAGGGCGAAATACACAATTTAGATAATGTTGTTAAAATAAATAAAAAAATAGACGATCTATATAATTTATTATAAAGTACAACTATTTTTAGAACTGCATCCTTACCAAACCAATTTCATTTAGTAATTCAATAATCTTGACCATGCCTTTTTTTATTAAAAATAAAAAAACTTCTCAAAATATACATAAGATATAAGATAAACCGTTTATCATTTGATTCATATCTTTTGGTTTAATTTCAAAAAAATCCTCTAAAATAATGTCACCTTTAGTTGGGATAGCTGTAAAAGAGATAAACTGATAAATCATTGAAATGTTAGCCTATTTTAATAAGGGTGCAGTTTGTTCGATGCTCTAAACAATCGAAGTAAAGCGGACCTTCAAATAGTGTCGAGAAATGTAGTTTCAATATTAGAAATCTTTGTGATAGCCTTAAAATATATTTTTATTTTTAATTATAAAATTTAAAGCTTCAAATATAGTGTAGATCGAGCAATCTATGAAAGCTTGAAATTCTTGAAAATTGATGGTTCAAAAATGCATTATAAGATGAGCTACTTCCAAAACTTGAAATCTTTTTTTTTTTTTTGTCATGTCCATACATCTTGATGTCAAGATGATCGATTTGAGGATATTTGGGCATCAAAACAACCTCTTCTAGTGAAATTTGCTTTAATTTGATTGTTCAGAGTGTAGGCTCTATATAAACTTTTTTTCTTTAATAAATCTCCCAAAAAATATAAAAAAGATTGAGTAAATCACTAAAAAAACACGGTGGTCAAACTTGCTCTAAGATGTGTAGATAGATACATCAAAGCGAGGATGATGTATATATTATCACGTGTTGCGTCCGTACATTTGCACACACCTAGGCACTTGGAGGATTGGGCAATGTTGTCATATTCGTTTCAGAGTCTTTTTCGGTGTGGTGAGAAAAATGAAGCAATTCGATATTTCCATCGATTCGAAAAAAGACTTCAAACTTTTTTTAATTTAATATAAATAAATTAGACATTTCATATAAAATATATAAAAATAATAGAAACAAATTAAAAATTTAAAAAAATACTTTTATATAGGTATTTCTTTTCTAATTGAAGCAACCCGAAGCTTCGGCCAAAACAGACCGGAAGCAGACCGAATCAGGTTGAAGCAGCCCGAATCTGATCGAAGCGGTTGTAGCATGCTTTGGTTTATGCTTAAAATCCGAATGCTTTGGCCGAAACGAAGAGAATTTGAGAACATTGGACTTGGGACTCAATTTTATCCGACTCTAGGGAACATTTGAAATTTACTTATTAACATGCAATGGGCTATTTGATTGGGGATTCTATTCAAGAAGGTCAACTTTACTTAGCATTTGATGTGAAATCTAACATATCAAATTGTATCATACTCTTTGAAAAAAATTATTCTAGACTTTGTGTTCAATTAGTGACACATCACAACCCATCTGATTTCACATCCAATAGTTGACAATAATTGTGACCTTATATAAAAAAAAATGGTCTCATCATATACATTTGATTATATACATTTGATTGCTTTAGATTCTGGCCAACTAATGGAATTTTGATTGTATTTCTACTAGGAAGTAAATGTGAAGCAAGGTTTTAGAAAAACAGATCTATGACTCGGATTGCCCATGTAGTAAATTGGACCAGTTCAGTAGACTAACGGTGCGGATTGGCGATCTAGCCAAGTAAAATGGCCGATAAAAAATTATTTAAAAAAAAAAAGAAAAAAGAAAGTGGAGCCAATTCCAACCAGTTCTTAAAATTTTATGGGATTCAGATCGGCTTGATCAATTCTCAATTCAGATTGGTCGATTCCGATCCAGAGCACCATTTTTTCATCCGTAGTATGAATGGTTTGAATGTTAGAAGGACTTGTTTATGGCATCCGTAGTATGAAGGGTTTGAATGTTAGAAGGACTTGTTTATGGCCAAAGCTAAGTGCTAATGAAGCTAACTTTTTCTTGGGTCTGTTCAAGTCCCTATGTATGGAGAGAGAGAGAGAGAGAGAGAGAGTTGCAGAGGACAAGTCAATAGTCTGTCATGAAGTGATGAATTTTCTAGTGATGGTAAAAGATAGAGAGTATTTTGGTCCCTCTAAGGGAACGACCAGCTAGCATAGTGTTTGGTGGCTTATTGTAATTGATAGAGAGAGAGAGAGAGGAATATCGTAGTCTATACACACCGACTCACGGGTGCATGGACACCTTTTTAGGCTTCGACAGAAAAGGAAAGCTGTATTTCACACCATTCCCTTTCCCTATGGCAAAACTCAATGCTCTTCCCACTTTTGGTAATCCTCTTTTCCCAACCCTGAAATTAAATGACGACTCTTTCCTTTTCCATGGTCTACAATATGCTTAGATGTGAAAACGACGTTTTCCCTATTCCAACACTTCCTTTGGTAAACAACTCCTTCTTGGTTTTCTCTCTCTTCCCATTTATGCGAGGATTTTCATGAGATCCCTTTTATCTTCATTTAGATAGAGAAAAAGAGGATAGGGGCAAAGTTACAAAATGTAGGGCCTTTGATTTACATTTGTGTCAAGGTTTAAAATGTTAGTATTCAAAAAAATGGTCCAAAGTGGAAACAGATTAAAAGAGTCAATGGAATGAAAGAAGCTCTTCTACGTAACTGTCCATTGCAGAGGAAAAGATGATTTTACTGATTTTGTCATCTAAGACCGACCCGAATTGGGCCGGGACAAACAAATATGAAGAAAAATAAAAGAAAAAACAAGGAAAAAAATAAGAGAGCCATGCCGGGTCAGGTACTGGCCCTAGCCTGGACCTAGCCCTACTTTTTTAGGGCTCGGCTGCCCCAGCCATTGCCTGCCCTACGTGACAATGGCCATGCACTACCAAACTTTCGGCGTCCCTGATTATGATTATACCAAAGCAAGACTACAGACTTTAAATTACCCTCGAACCTTAAATATGAAATTTGAGTTAAATTTGAGAACAATTTCTAATAAACCCTGGTAAAATTTCAGGTAAAAAACATATGGCATTGACTAGCTTTTAACTATAAGAGCCTGTTTCAATCCTTGGATAAGTAAGACTACAGACTTTAAATTACCCTCGAACCTTAAATATGAAATTTGAGTTAAATTTGAGAACAATTTCTAATAAACCCTGGTAAAATTTTCAGGTAAAAAAATATGGCACTGACTAGCTTTTAACTATAAGCCTGTTTCAATCCTTTGATAAGTCTGTCAAGACTAATGAGTATTACTTCATATAAAATATGACTATTCTAGAAAGAGCTTCGTTCTTTTGTTTGGCTCACACTTATTATATACATGGATTATTCATGTTTGTGTTATAGGCTGCACGGTTGAAGCCATGAATGAGAGAGAGAGAGAGAGAGAGAGAGAGAGAGAGAGAGAGAGAGAGAGAGAGAGAGAGAGAGAGAGAGAGCCCAATGAGCAACTCTAATTTCAAATATCCATTTTCACATAAACATACCTGAGTGGATCCACCACCAATTAAACATAATCTTTTTGAAAAAGTTAAAAATAATTGGTATTAAATAAGATATGGAAATTTACAATTGTCCCAACAGCCACTAATGAAACATAACCATCCTGCTGTCGTACATAATAATGCATTAGAAAAAAAACACCGAGAGAGAGTGAAAGAGAATATACAAAGTGCATGCAATGTACAACTTATCACATCAAACTTTCTTCTATCCATTCATTAAAGAAATACATTAAAATGGGGAAAACAAAAAGAAAGAACAAGTATATTCACTTTCAAAGGAAATAACAAGTATATTCACTTCCAAAGGAAATAATAAAATGGGGAAAACAAAAAGATGCACACAATATCTAAAAGCTATTGTGCATCACACATCTCTTTCACCCAAACTAACCGGCGATGACCCTCAAGTGTCATAAATATAGTTGCATTCTTTTCATCCTTCAACATTTCACAGGCTTTCCTTAATAGTTCATCATCCAAGCCTTCCATTGCTTGTAATTCTTCTATACAATTCTTTAGCCCTTGATTTGAGCTAGCCTCTGCATCTAGACTTGCCCTAAGCCTCGAATTGGCTGCCATCTCTAGTAGGGCCTCAATGATACTCTCATGCTTTCGCACTCTTTTTCTACGTCGTGATGAAGTGGGGGCTGCAGATCTAGATTTCTTGTGTTTATCCAATGCATCCATGTTTCCTTTTGAATTTAAGGACTTGACATTTGGTGTAGCCATATGCTCATTGTTGATAGCTGGAGATTCTAAACCTCCTATCATACTAGTTGATTCTTGCATAACTTCTTCACTGCGACTAGATAGTACATATCTACCATCAGCATTTGAATTTCCAAAAAGTATGCCCAATGCTTCCATCAATGGTAAGCCTTTTGTTCTGTAAGGCTTGGCCTCGGGGTGTTCCTACATGGACAATATGTAAGGTACTTACAACAGGAACATAAATTGAGAATTTCATTAAAAACCCAACATACCAAAATATAGCGATCCCAGGTTTCAGCATTCGCTATCACAGCATTTCTGGTGCAGTCCCAAACAAAAGCACTTTCGCCAAGAAGAGTCATAACAATGGTGTACTCCCTCGTGAAGTGTTTATAGCGATTTCTTAGTTGTTCGTCATCGAGGTTTTGATTGAATTTCTTGTTGAATTCGAGGAGCATATAGCGCCATGATTCTTTTTTAAAGCCCTTCTCTATCTTTTGTCCTTTACATGCTTGGTCAACCATTAGGCCAATGAGGAACTCATCCCAAGTTGGTGTCCATGGTACCCTTCTTCGCGTACGTTTAGGTGGTGGACTATCCATATTTCACAATCCCTGCAAGTTGTCTTGGTATCAAACTCCGTCAGTCTTATGGCAACTTAAATTTATAAACAAGTAGGTTCTCATCCTAAAGACGCATCACATTTCCCTAGCAACTAAAATTTATGAACAAGTAGGTTCTCAACCTAAACACACATCACATTTCACTAGCAATATATAAGCGAGGCATTAAGTAAAGCCGTTCTTTTGACAACAATGCTTAAACGGAAAATTTTCACATCGAAATACAAGTTCATAATTCTTAATGCATAAAGATCCATACTTACCCAAAGATCCATTTCCCACTATCCCAAGATTGCATTTCAAGAATGCAAAAATATCTACAAAAATGAGCCGGCTTTGTCTTAATGAAAATTTAAAAGAGCATAAACTTCACTCTAGTCACAAGCAAATTTAGGTCATACACTTCCGCAATATATCCGAGGAAAAGAAACCCACCAAAAACACTGAAGAGAAAGAGAGAGAGAGAAAGAGAGAGAGAGAGAGAGCAACTGACCTTGAAAAGGAAAAGTATACATGATGAATGAAGAAATTAAGTTACAAGACAAGACAAAACATTCCCATTTGGACAGAGAAATTTACACAAGAACAAAGAAATGTGATAATGAAAATAGAAGAAAAATATCATGCAATGCAACCAACAATTCTACACAAAAAACCTCTGGGCAGGTTGTGACAAAAGAAGCTGTCAACTGAACGGTCTCTGTCTAATTTAACTCTATAAAAATTCCTGAGGCTTAGTTTCCTCCACACTTCCAAAAAGTAACCCCAGACTTCTCTCAAACCCAAAACCCAATCACTAATAGATCCTTTAATTACAAAAAAAAACCCAAAAACCCAGTCAACTAAAGAATCTTTTTAGTCTCTGAAAGGAAAACCTAATTTTCACATTCAATCAACATTGAACACCCAAGGCCTTTATTCCCAAAAAACCCTAAATTCCAGAACCCTCATAAACCATAAAAGTAATAAAAAATAACAATTGAATCAGCAAAATACAGCCCTATCATTAAAAATATCAAATTCAGCAACACCACAATCCAAAACCCATGGAAACCCACAACAACACTCTTTTATTCACTAGTTAATAAAATACAGAGAGCACCAGAAGAGAGTGTGAATAAAATAGAAATCATCATTGCATCATGAACCATACTGTTGGGTGCACTGCCATGGTAAAATGGTGCACAACACAAAGTGCGAAGGAACATAGGTAACTATATGATCTTGTGGCTGGTAGATGACAAAGCTCTGCATCCTATATCAGTTATGGGTTAACAGTACATCAAGCTTCTCACCACATTAGACAAAAAAGGAGCGAAGAAAAGCAAATCTTGCAGTTGGCCTCCTACTGTTTGGACACCCCTTATCAACGTACAATGAGATGATGATGAATTCAGGAGAAGCCTATAGACATAACGCCGTCCCACTATTGCCATATGTGATAAGAACCATAGTCCTCGAGCCTTTGATGCTAGACTAACAAACTAAAGGCCGTTATGACCTAATAAGAACAATAGCCCTCAAACATTTCCACATAATAGTTAATATTATGTCGGAAAATTCTATCATATTCATCAGGGTCAAGGGATATAATGTTCAAATTGAGGAAACCAGGATAAGGCTGCCTTAAATATCTCTATGTTGCCACAATCCCTAGACGAACCAATGTGGCATTTCTTTTGGAAAGCTGCCCATAGATTTGAATGAGTTCACTGGCCAACAGAAGAAGTTAGAGACATAATGTTTAATTTAAATAAGGGTGCAGTTGGCTTACGGATGCATCCATAGCTGTAGAGGTAAGGTGCACCTTCAAATTTTATCATGGTATATAATTTTGATGTAAAATGTTCTTAGGATTATCTCAAAATCTATTTTTATATCTAATTATAAAATTTTAAATTTCAAAAATGGTTAAAATCAAGTAGATCTATAAACATATGAAAATCTTGAAAATGGACGGTGTAGATAATATGTTGTAAAATGCACTATTTCTGAGATTTAAAATCTTTTTATTTTTCATGGTCATACATCTCGATGTCGAGATGATCAATCAAAGGGTTTTTCAACATTAAAACTACCTTTTCTGATGGATTTTTGAGGTGCATCCATAGTTCTACATTATAAGGTTGCATCTTTATATAAACTTTTTCCTTTAAATAAAGACAAGCCAACAAGTGTCTTTGTGGTTTTCTTAGAGAGTTTTGGTACTTCATTTTTTTACCACATTTATCTCCGTTGTTACCAAAAAGACAAAGCACATAAACTATGCAAGGAAGAAAATTTAGGGGCATGACTTTCAAATTGCTCAATACCCCTCTTTTTTTCCCTCCAAACGTCCATCTCTATCCCAATTTCCTAAAACTCTCTCAGCTCCTAAAAGCACTCCTGAAGAATCTCTATAATTGGTTGACCGCATCTAAAGTTAATAAAATAATTGAAGACTAGAAATAGGAGCGATTATCAGAATTACAAGCGGTAAGAAATAGGAGTATTTTATTTCTACAGAACTGCTGAGGATCAATAGAATTAAATATGATACGTAATTTGAAGACAATTAAACAGCTATAGAAATCAAAAATTAAATAAAAACAAAAATTAATTCATTCATTTTTCATTTAATTTAAATACTAAAATTAATGGGAGCTACATAATATATTTTACTTTAGAGAATTATCATAATGATTATAGAATGCTAAAAGATGGTACAATTGGATGACTTAAAAAAATTAAAACAATATAGGACTTCTAAATTTACTAATAAATGCTTAAAGATTATTTTTACCTAATTTGTCATAGTATCATGCAATGCATGTGCCATTAGCTGTGCCATTAGCTACTGACTAGTTGTAGCCAATCAGTATGGTGAGGGGCCAATGCAAGATCAAAACAGAAATTTTCCCAAAGAACCAGGAAGTGATCCCTCATATCCTTGAATGCAAGATTGTGACAGAAATTTCCCAAAGAACCAGAGAGGTGACATCCCTTATTACTTTCTCTAGGTAAAGGTAGTTTGTTAAAATTTGTAAGAACATACATGAGTGATTTATCACCAACGAATTTGAAGTTTAAGAGTAAATAGTAGCACACCAAAGATTGTTTACAAAATCACAACAAAAGATAAGCTGGTTGAAACTTAAAAGTCTTGGGTGGTGCTTTAAGCGTCATTGTCTTATATTTTTTCCACAATAAGAATTCCAAAGTGCGACACCTTGAAAGGGCATCACTAAATTGGAGTACAAAATTTCTTAAAAGTTGATAAACAATAAACTACAAAAAAATTACATCAGTGGCAAAAGTTAATATGCAAGAGAACATGGTGAAAATAATTTATGCAAATTAATCTAAACGTTATTAGAAGTTTTAAAATGCAAGAAGAAAAAAAATTAGCTTAAATTACAAAACACTAAACTCACAAAAGTAAATAAAACACTCGAATGCCGGAAAGGAATGATAAAAAACTCTAAATTAATTTAAGGCTACACAACCCAAGATATTTCCTTCAAAGAACTACATCTAAAAGAATTATAACAAATTACTCCAGTGCTAAAAAAATTACAAAGCGAACTTATTATAAAGATAACAACGAAGAGTGAAGACCATATAAAAATCAACTGTCTAATAAAAGCTAGGGCCATGTCTGGATGCGCATATTAAGAATGAGCATATTATATGCGCTTGGGCCTCTTATGAATAATTTTGGTCCCATGCAATGAAGAGAACTGTTGTGACAAATTCATGCGGTAAATGCACACATCCACCAAGTGGGAATTTCTTTAAAAAGCCAATTCGCCTCCACGTCAGATAAGTCTGGATCACGTTGAGCACCTGTCCGTGCAAGCGAACAGTCCCTAAATAATATTTTATAAGTCTTAGACTTTAAAAAAAACTATTAAATTCAATCAGTAAAGTTTCAATAATTAACTTGGAAGCAAATAAACAGATGGAAAGTATTCATCAGGAAAACAATACACCAACAAAAATTATGAAAATAAAATAAAGAAGCAAAATTTGCCAACATGCACCAAATTTAAAAACACAAAACTACATTGTTTTATGCTAGCGTGGTATGCTGGCTATGAACACACATCATCCATGGTTGCAACAAGACGCGTTAAGCAATGGGCTTGAGCTGACTAGAGCTACATAATTGCCTGAAGATATTAAAAGAATTAAATTATCAAGAAGCAATAAAGAAAAATCCAAATAATCAAACCACAAGATTTACTAAATAAATTACAAAGCAATTGAGGAAAATTAATGGAGAAATTAGCATATATATCCCTTTGTTTTTTTAATTAAAAGTAATCCCCATTTTTTCATATTACACATGTAGGCCCCCTTTTTTGTCAGTTTTTTATCTTTTTCCAAAATAACCCTAGTTTGGTACATGGAGTATCATATCACATGTTCTTTTCCTTCCAAAACTCAATCTGGCACTTGAACTACCTAACCGCCTCTATATCACTGTTGGTCCAGCACTTCTAGTATCAGTACAACCTTTACCAACCAATCTGCCCCAAGCTGGTCTGGTATTTTAAGTACCAGAACACATTTTTTCATCATTCGAGCTGGTCCAGTACTTTAAGTACCGCACCGACTTTTGGAAAAAAAATAAAAATAGCAAATATAGAGGACTCAGTCCAGTACTTCAAGTGCGGACCGAGTTTTGGCAGAACAAGCTTAAATGCAGTCTAGTACTTAGAGTACCGTACTAGGTTTATTTAGGCATAAATAAATAAATAAAAAGAGGAAAAAGGGACCTTGACGTAAAATATGAAAAATTGGAATTAGTTTTCAATTATGAATGAAAAAGGGATTTATGCATTAATTTCCAAAAAATAGAAAACAAAAGGAAAAAAAAGGTGATATAATATAAAAATAAAATTAAGTGAAAGGACAAAGTACCAATTTGGAAATTTTATCGTAACTTTTAATGTGACAAAGACAAAAGAAAATTGGGTCCAAGCCCACAACCAGAACACACTAAATATTAGCATTGAGAAAATCTGGGTTCCAACATAACCACGCTGCCAAAAGAAAAAAGGAAAACTACTAGAACTTGTTAAAAATGCAAAAATTTAAAAAAAAAACTCCCAATAGTATTATTCTTAGGAAAGTTCTAAATTACAAGAACGATAATTTTTAAAAAGTAGCAAACCAAATCAAGAAATAAATGAAAAAACATAAAACAAAGTCCAAATTCGCCACACATCTTCTCAGTTTTTTAGTAATCTGCCCAATATTTTTTATCCTAGAATGCAAAACATTGCCAGACATATTTGCCACAATTTTTTTTCTGCTGCTTAGCATAGTGCTGAAACATAGTGGCTCCATGCCACCAAATTATATCTACTAAGTGTAACGGAAGGCTAGTTGTTCATGACTGAAACAATACATCCTAAATTCTATTCCTACTGCAAGAATTTCCAAAAAAAGAAAATTTAATTCAGCCAAAAAACAGTGTAATGAAAAACTAGAGACAAACATTGAGACTCCATCATAATGTTCATAGTAAGATAACTAAGTTTCATAAAAACAAATAGCAAATACCTCAAAAAAATAAAAGTGTCAAAATTCTTAAAAAAGAATGATAAAATATGCTAAATATATGGATTTGAAAATACAAAATTTACATTTATATTTGAGCAGGGAAGGCTTGATCGAACCAAAGAGTGTATTCTAGTTGTCCATGCGCTTGAAACAATAAAATATAAAAAATTGTAAAAGAAATCTTAAGATCAAGGAAACTTCGATAAAACACCATCCTTTTCAAATTTTTAGAACAAACAATACACAATATCCCGCAATCCACAACCATACTATATACTCTTAACCTCCAAAAGGTTAAAATATATATACAAAAAGTGAAACTTCTATGAATAATCATTTTAGACCAATTAAGATGAATAATTAATGGATTTTATTCAGGTACTCTTAGGAGTATTCCCTTAATGTACTCAACTTTTTTTGACACTTGATACCATTACCCCACAATGTAGTAACTTCTCGTCCTAAGATATTTTAGATAATTAATCAAGGGTAAAGGAGAATTTCTTGATAGAAAGAAAAGCATTTATTAGCTATAATGGAAAATGATATCATCTACATGAAGTGTAACATCACTCACATAGAGCATTAATTGGTTTTTAACCACTAAGGGAATGCGATCAATTTCTTGCAGAAATATCTATTCTACCCCTCTTAATGACAAGAAATCCCATTATTCAAAAAAATTTGTTTACAAAAGGTAATGAATGTTGAGTATATTCAGTAAATACCCATATGTAGGAGTACCCTAACAAAACCCATAATAGTAAATGCCAAATTTAATTAGGTACAAGTGCAAATTAAAAGAGAAAACAATTTGATCTAAATGCCAAAGATTACAAAAGAATCTTTTCAAAACCCAAAAAAATGGAAAAAGAAAAGTGCCAATTTAAAGAATTCCTCAAAATGAACCAAATTGGAAAATACAAAAACTACAATTTTGAGAAGGGTAGGTAAGTTAGTATTGAACCCACAACTTCAAACTCGTACAAAGTCTTACCTTCTAACTGAATTATAGTCTTAAGCCTAAAAATATATAACTACTAGGCTGATATTAGAATTAAGAAACTAGAGAAAAAACGAGATACTAAATTAAATCAACCTAAAAGATTTTGTTCAAAAATTCACATAGAAAATTAGAAATGTTCGGAAAATATGAATGGGACAACTCAATGCAGAAAAGAAAACCACATAGTAAATGAATTGTTAAGGGATAAAAATAACTACGAAGTTAAAAAATTTAGTTAAAGTCATAATATTTGTTATCATGCTTGGAATCATAAAACAAAACATGAAATTGCAGAACTGAATTGAAATTGCTAAACAGACAAATTATATTAAGGTTACCACGATTGTAACAATTACTCCAACGGAAGGAATAAAACTAGCTATAGTAAAAAAAATCCAGATGGAATCAACCCAAAAATTATTGTAAAGTACGTCAAACCCAAATTACTGGGATCACGATCAAATCAGATCCGGGATTGTGATCGGAACTACAGGTTCGTGACAAGCAAAAAACTCCCAATGCGCAGGATTGCATTCCGTACAACCTGAAATTTAGGGATCTTGATTATGTGGGCGATCTCGATCCAATATTAATCGGGATGGAATAATAAATTATAAAAATAAACTCATATGGTTAAAAATCGAGGGCCCTGAGAGCACTTAAATAGTATACTAGTGTACTATATAGTATGGTATAGTATATACTAGAACAATATACCAAACTGTTATACAATCCTAGTTGGGAAAAAACCGACCCCAAATAGTTGGAAAAAAGCTCTGATGATATTAAGATTATTAGTACTGTTATACAATCTTAGAGACTTAGACTGCTATATTCTTATACTACATAATTATGCTATATTCTTATACTACATAATTATGCTATATGCTATACTATATTGTACTCTACCATGCTATACTATACTGTGCTATAATATACCCTACTACACTATACTATATCATATTGCATTCCATTATATTTAAATCTACTGCATACAACTACATAATATATACTATACTATGTGCTACAACACATTGCTAAACTATACCATATTACTATACGATACTGCTATATTATACCATATTGCTATACTCTACTATAATGCTAGGGAATCTAGATCCTATATAACTCACGATCTTGATCCCTAATAGGACGGATTTAATATTCCAAATTTTAAAAAGCATGGAGGAGTCAGGATTACAAGCAGAATCCACCATTTGGTAGGTGGATCAGAATAAATATGTGCTGAATATAAAGAAAATTCATTCAAAGTACTGAACTAAAACCAATTTTTTAAAAAACAGATCTGTATGGTGGATCATGCACCCACCCATCCTGATTTGGATCTGACGGTATGGCAAAAAAAAAGAAAAAAAGAAAACAGAGAGTGAGAAAGAGAAAAGAATGATTATATAATATATAATATATATGCTTTATAATATAGACTTAGGTGAGTTGGCCATATGCAGCGCAGACCCAGTACAACAACTATTAGGAGGTGCGAGTTGGTTCAAGTGGAAGGCTCAAAAAAGACAAGGGATAAGCCAATAAGGATATGGTTGGAAATAGTGAGAAAAGATACCAAGACTTATGGCCTCACTGAGGGTATGGTCCTTGATAGAGCAGAATCATAAACCAGGATTCGTATAGCCGACCCCAAATAAAGGCTCTTATGTTGATGATGATATCACTTACCCAACCCCAAATAAAGGCTCTTATGTTGACGATGATATCACTTACTTGAAATAGTTGTGGTGGCTAGGGGTTTCGCACACGCGCAAATATTAGAGGTTTAAAGTTCAAACTTTCCCGCTGTACTTTCTTTTTTGTAGCATTAAAGAAACAAAGGTGGAGGTTAACATTGAGGGGAGAAAAGTTGGAAGCACGTTAAATGAGAAAGGATGCCAAGACGATTCAAACCTCCAAGCACATCTTAAGAGGTCTACGGTCTAGCCAACTAAGGTCTCTATAGCTTTATGCTATAAAAGGTATACCTTATGTCCTATGGAGTTTCTAAACATCGATTCCGAGAATCGGCACGGTCATAGGAGATTCCTAGTCCAGATCAACAATTCTCGATCCGGATCGGCGATTTTTCAATCATTGATCGAAAGATATTACAAGATTTTGCATTAAGTGAAAAAACTAAAGCATAATCATAAAAATCACACAGACAAATTTGTCAAAAGCCACAAGGATAACGTAATGGAAAAAATAATATTGCATTAGGATTTCATCATAAACACAATATTTTTAGTAGCACTCTTGTGTAACTCTTTAATATCATGTAAAATAATGGCCAATATATCAAAAACATATATTTACAAGATTCTAAAAAAAAAGAAAATGACAAAATTTAAAAGCACTAAAAATTATTATTCCTTTGAGGCCTCGGAAAAGATTAACAGGAAATTGTATTCCAAGGAAATTGCCCATTCCTTTCGTAAGGATCCAAAATCTAGGACGGAAATTTTTCTAGCAAAAGTTGTTTTCTCTATTTTGAGCCCAAAATAATGAATTATTTTTCTCCCCACAAGCTAAAAAATTAATTTCCATGTCAAATATCCTTAACATACATATAGCTCATTGGTAGGGTGTAAATGGGTCAGGTCGGATCAGGTCACCCTCGACCCAAAAAAATCCAAGGTTGGACCCAGATCTAACCCTTCGCTTGGGGTCAGGCCCAGGTTATATATACTTCATAATATAAAATGTAAGTTTTAGCTTAAATTTGTATTTTCTTTTGGGATGCGCTTTCTCTCTGTTCTTACTTTGTATTTTCTTTTCGTTATTAGTAGGTAGTAGGTTTAGCTTTCCAGAATTTAGCAAATTAGCATACGACTTGTGGGATGCCATTACTCACATCTCATGAGTTTTTTTTACACTTGTATGTCTAATGTGTTATTAGTGATATAATATCAAAGTTATTTCAAAAAAAAAATGTAAGTTTTAATTTAAAAAATAATGCGTTTTGTTGGGCCAAACCCGGACCCTACCCAACCTGATTAGGTCATTTCTAGATCTGAACTTGACCCAACCGACTCAAGTCCATACTTCTAGACTCGGATCCAACCCTACTGGTCCAGAAGCTGGACCTAAATCCTGACTTGAGTTGAGTCAACCCCCAGGGTCTGCGTGACGCGACCCAATGGACAAAATGGCAATCTCTCTCTCTCTCTCTCTCTCTCTCTCTCTCTCTCTCTCTCTCTCTCTCTCTCTCCATTCATAGAAATCGCTTTGGACTTCAATTTTGCAATAGACATTTCTTTCTCTCTCCATCTACAACATGTTTTTCTCTCTAGTGATTCGTTGCATTTTAACCCCTTTTTCAAGTAGACATGTATCTTCCAGGTTGCATCCAGTTGCTAATCAAACAACAAAAACACATTTACCGGAATCTTTTTCGCAATAAATGTATTTCACAAGAAATAATTTTTTTTCTGCACAATTTTTTCCAGTGATCCAAAAGGGCCCTTAGGGTAGGTAAGATGAATTCCACCCTACAAGCTCAAGATTGCAATAAGAAGCACCTTTCCATTGGGCCTAATCTTGAACCAACAAAAACTAATTAATCATGCAATGTTTACGCAAAAGAATTTGTAATAAACATTGAGGTACATCCCTTTATATAACATCCCAAAAAGCAAAATTTCCAAGTCATGAACATCTTTACCATGTAGGGTCATAGAATGTTTTCTCTTGAATGCTTTTGTTTTTTATTGATCATAAATACAAAATCACATTTTAGTGTTTTGATCCCTCTTTATTCTTTTTTTGTTGAGATATGACTTAGCAAGGTTTTGAGCCTTGGATTTTAGATTCATTACTTTAACATTTGCCCTTCATCAAGGGTAGCTCAACTAGTTTCTTCTCTGAAGTTCAATTTCTCAAATCCATCTTCACTAAGGGCACATTTGATAACTGGAAGCTCCAGTTTACTGCAGCACTTCCTTGTTTGATAACAATAGGTGCTTCCTTGTTTGATAACAAGGAGTGCTTCAAGAATTTGCCATTAGGAAGTTCTTATCCCACCCAGGGAAGTCTTATCCTGGTTTTTAGGAAGTTCACCTCTTGCTTTCTTTTTGCTTTCGAAGCCATTTCTCTCTCTCTCTAAATCCTTTCTCTTTTTAACCATGAACTTTCTCTCTCTAAAACCTCTCACTTACCAATCATTTCCTATCTCTAACTCATCGCTCTAGCTATACTCTCTCTCTGTAAATGTGTCCTTTCTCTCTTTGATTCCTATCTCTCTATGACTCTCCCTCTCTAACCATACTCATTCTCTCTCTAATTTTTTCTAAACATTACCCTTTCGCTTTTCCAGCCATGCCCTTTTTCTACCTAAATCCTCTCCCTCTAATTGTATTCTTTCTCTCTCTAACACCTTTCTCTCTATGTCATTTTTCTCTCTCTAACACCTTTCTCTCTATGTCATTTTTCTCTCTCTAACACGTTTCTCTCTATGTCATTTTTCTCTCTCTAAGTCCTCTCTCTGACCATGCACTTTATCTATCTAACTCATTTTCTCTCATATGGTTTCTATCTGTATCTCTTTTCTCTCTCTAGGTTTCTATCTGTATCTCTTTTGTCTGTCTAACCATGACCTTTCTCTCCCTAAGCCCTCTCTCTAATTGAGACCTTTCTATCTTTTTGTGTGACAATGTGAAGCCCAGAATCTGTTAAGCTTTGTTAGATCCTTATGAAGCCCGATCTCTATATTTGATAACTTTCGAGAAAGGCTATCAAACAAGCAAACCAAAACCTCCAGACATCAACAGTTCTGTCTTCCATGGACCTAGAATTTCCAGGTTCCAGTGAATCCCAAATATGCTCTAAGAGACGCTTATCTATCAAATTACTTCGAGTCCTAGATACAGTGAACTCTATTGCAACAATGACACTTTGTATAACTTTTTCAATCAGGCTTACCACATATGTGATAATCAAGCAAGGTTTCCAAGTACTCCCTACAAAAATTATGCAAGTACATAGCGATAATGGATTCATAACTACATTCCCTCCCAAATAGAGGGTTGTGACCCTAAACACAATTTTGTGTGCAGACATATGCACAGAGATTCACAATGGCATGACTTAACAAACCAATGCTACAGATTATATAAGGCGCCAAGCTGTGGAAAAACCTAACCGATGTTTCTTTAATTTTATTGTTCATGGTGTTTGAGATTCCCTGTAAAATCCTGTGTCGATTTGTGGCTAAATACCCAAAAGAAACTCGTTCTAGTTGCTATTGACATGGATATTTACACCAAACAAAAATGTTGAGGACTTGTTCTCTACCATTATCACTTTAATCTCTAATAAACATAAATTAGAAATCAAATATCATACTGAAAATAATTCAAAGGCAACTCACAACCTTTCAATTTAAGCACAATTGACTCAGACAAGCAAACAATGACAAAGAAACTGTATAAGGAAAATGTATAAAATGCTATGAGATAAACTTACTGAGAAGTCTCTAGCTTTATGCTTCTGTGGTGCCATCATATCTTTGAGAAGAATCAGATTTCAGTACCTGGATCCATCATATTGTAAATTAAAACCCTAATCGGAACGAAATCAATACGGGGATAGGGGAATTTGCAGAGCTAACAATAATTCAAAATGAACTACAACGCGAAAGGGAGAAACCTTAAGACCAATCCGAAGAATGTAGAGAGAGAGAGAGAGAGAGAGAGAGGAGATCATGAAATATAGAACTTAATAACATACAAAGACAGAGGATAAATAATGGAGCGAGAGTGAGAGAGGGCGCGAAGCCTAATCATAAGAAAACATGCGGAGAGAGACGCCGAAGACGTGTGGGGGAAACAGAGACAGTTACTGAATTGGGGCGCCAAACCCATCCGGAATGTCAACTGGGGCAAAGCATATTGAAAAGGAAAATGTTTTGATAGGGCTGCAGTACTATCATCAAAATAATCTAAGGGAAAATTACTAAAAGCACTCCAAATTGTACTTTCTAAACTCTTTACCCACCTTAATTCTTCCTCACTAAAATTTCTCAAAATTTAACTTTTATAACTAATACCCTCAATCTAAAAAAAAATTGAGAAAAAGACAAGTTTGCCTTTTCCTTTTTAACCTACCAATTTTACACTCCGGCTGGTATGGAATGGAAATAGTTCATTGTTAAATAGGCAATCTGACACCAGTAAAACGCGCTCCGGCATCTTTAGAATTCACTCCGACAATTGATGAACTCGCTCCGGCGAATAGTTAACTGTAAAATAGGCACTCCGACACTTGTAAAACGCACTCCGACACCATTAGAATGCACTTTGGCATTTAGTGAACTCACTCCGGCAGGTAGTTCACTCTAAAATAACAACTCCGGCACTTGTGAAGAGCACTATGGCATGAGAAGAACATCGAACCGGCAGTTTCCTCCTTGGAAATTTTGCAGTCCGAAGATTCACCGCATCACCCCGGTGATATGCTTCCTGGTAACACAGGCACTACGGCGAATACACTGAAGTAGTCTGGCATAGTTGAATATGGCTACGTCAAATAGTCCAGAGTTTTGGAGCTTGCGTTCCTGGCGGGTCAGTCCGGTCATGTCTCTGAGCGGTCTGGCAATTTGTTTAATGTGCAGACCGGTGATTTGTAACATAACTCCGGTAACGTTACAACTAGAGTGGGTTCAGTCCGGTGTTTAGATATTTGATCCAGCATATTGTTGTCTCATAAGCACTCCGGTAGTTTAGAAACTTAGTCCGGTGAAAGATTTATTGGGGTCCGTCCGAAGGATTCGGTCGTACGTTCAAGGTACAGGAAGGGGTATTTTTGTCAAACAAAATATATCTTTTTCAGTTGGGGGGTATTAGTTAGAAAATATGGTTTTTACTAAAAAGAAGTGAGAAAAGATTGACTGGGGGTAAAGTGTTTAGAAAGTGCAATTGGGGTGTTTTTCGTAATTTTCTCAATAATCAACGTAAGTAAAGCCTCACTTCAAAACTCAGATAAAATAGTTATTGTTCTGACATTGGAAAACATTCAAATCGATCATCTCAGCCTTGAACATTATGATCATGAAAAAAATCAGATTTTAAATTTTAAAAATAACATATATTTTAACAAATTATCAAGACATTCTATTTCGCCCTAAAAATATGGGTTCACATATTTACAATATTTGTGCTATCTTTTTAGCTTCAAATTTCACAGTCGATGTTATAAATTGATTTTAGAGCCACCAAAGAAATTTTTGCCTAAAGTGCTTTTAGGACCAAGATTTGAGGTAAGGCTTTACTTTGTTTTTGTAAAGCTAAAGCATTGTAGAAACTTCATCCTAATGGAAAGAATAAGATGAGCCTTTTGTTTTTTTTTTTGGGGGGGGTGGGGGGGGGGGGAATTTATTGAAAAGCAAAATTAAGATTTAGGGAAGTTAGTGGTAGATTTAGGGAAGTTAGTGGTATTTAACATGTTACCCAAATGTTTTAATTTAATTTCAAAATATCTATCAAAATATATATGATTTTGAGCTGGAATAGTAAAAAGAATGAAAAATATTAAAGAGTTGAAAAATGTTATGCATTTTGGTAAATTTCATTTTTATTTATTCTACACAAGGACGCCATTTTTTATAGTGAATATTATATAGTTAATTTTATTCCATCTCCTATGTATACGATTAAGCTCAATATTTGGGGCTCTTGTACTTGTGGCAAAAACACACTTACCTAAAACGTTAAAAAAATATTATTAAGTTGAATAAAAATGACCAAAATATCCCAATAATTTTAGAGAATTCGAAGCTCTAAAAATGATAAGAACCCAGCAGATTTGTAAACATTCAAAATGTATGGAAAGTGTTGTAGGAATTGGATCATTTTAAAGCTTGAGATCTATAGGTCTATGATCTCCAAAATGGAACTCATTTATATGACAGTAGAAATGATCGATATGACCAAAAGCTACAATTTCCAATGAGATTCGTGGTGTGGTTACCCGAAGTATCAAAATTTCAAAAGGGAAAGTATATATTGAGATCATTTACTTTTGGTATAAGATGGACACAATTAATCTTGACCATCATATGTGAAATTGGATAGCTGCATTTATTTCATTGACCAAGCTTAAAGTTAAAAAAAAAATATCTCGAACTTTGTGATGCACTTGAGCAATCAGATTTTACATATTGCGACCGCCCTATACCAAGGATAAATGGTCCTATTGTATACAATCCCATTTCAAAATACTTTTATAAAAAAATCATGATGTTTATGACATTCACATTACGTTGGAACCACACATGTACCATTTCACAGGGAGTTGGTTTACACGGGGATCAACTTTAAGCCATCAAAGTGAAGTGCATGTTGAAACCCAGATGCATTTTTTATGTCAAAAACCTCAATAATAACCTAAAATTTTGATTTTCACCCATAATTATAAAATTTCAAGAGTAAAAAGTGGTGTAGATCAAGCAGATTTGTAAATAATGAAAATTGATAGCCTAGATAACCATTTACAATATACATTATCTTTAGAACATTAATTCATTTACTTTTCTTTTTCTTTTTTTTTTTCTTTTTTTTTTTCTTTTTTTTTTTCTTTTTTTTTTTTCATATCCATTCGTCTCGAGATCATGACCAATCCCATGACCGGATAAAGGAGGAGGATTGTGTAAGGTCGGCAGCTAGCGTAAAACTTTACCACATCTTTTCATGAATCCTGAACCAATATTATATGTTTACGCTAAGGCGTTGGTGACCTATAGTTTGACTAAGGGTAAGACCGTTGATAGAGCATATGGCGGAATAGAATTCATGTAGCTGACCCCAAATAGTTCGGATAAAATTCAAATGATGATGATAATTTGCATGTCTTGAGATCGAGATGATCTATTTAAGGTCTTCCAACATCGAAACAACCTTTTCTAGTTGGTTTTGACATGTGCCTGACATAGATTACACAAAATTGTCCTCACAAATGTTCAGAATAGAGAAATCAATCATATCAAACCCCCATTTTTGACAATGTATGGCCACTGAATCTTCACTTTAAGTGACTGTTCTCATTGGACGATATGCTTACTATCATCTCCATCTGTAGTTCATAATTTAAATGAATGGTGGAAATATTCAAAGGGAGATACTAGACAAGTTCATGGAAATATTCAAAGGGAGATACTAGACAAGTTCATGGAAATATTCAAAGGGAGATACTAGACAAGTTCATGGATTATGTTGTAGTTTTGTTATAGAAAAATATTAGGTTTCATATGAAAATTGTAAAGAGTCTCAGATTGCTATGGAGAGACTCCATGTATCAATTAATTGATATAAATATATATACATGTTTTTTATAGACAAATTATAGATGACAATAATAAAAACTAAATCATAGACACCTAAAGTATATCAGAATTACCATAAAATACAGGATACAGTATCATATTTTTTCCATATTTATTGATTATAATATGCACATTTTATATTAACCGAATATACAATATATATTTTCCTTTCACATTTCCTCTCAAACTCAATATGCTATGAAAGAGAGCAACTGGAGTTTGAACACCAAGTCATGGAAACGAGCAGTTGGATATTCAAGGGCATATTTCGATTGCTTGATCAACAAACACAGAAATCACAAAAAAATAGACAAGACAACCAAAAAAACAAAATGGCATTTGGAAGAGCTAACGAATCTCAAAGTGGATTTGAGATAGATTCAGCTGCTCGCAGATCAGAACGGACATGATCAAATAATAGAACAAACAAAATCATCGCAAAAACAAGCAACACAAATATGAACTAAGAAATCTACTTTTTTTTCTTTTTTGGGACATTTTTAGAGGGGTTTCTTAGCAAATCTGGCCGGGAAAGGGAGAATGGCTGATTTTTTCAAAGAGAAAAGATTTGTTCTTAAAAACGGCGTATCACACTTTTTTCTTTCTTTTTTTATGAGATGGAAAATAGAGTGCACTCACTACAAAGATGGTCTCACGAAACTTGTAGTGTGGTCCGTCACACCACCAAGGGACTTACGACAAAGATGGTCTCAGTATACCTGTGTGGTGCAAGAAATAAAACTAGTCAACAAAAAACATTCTCTCTCTGGAAACTATAACAAAACAAGACCCACCAAGTTCAAAGGATCAAAGGAATAAGATAGGCCACCAAAGATCACAAGAGGACCACCAACGAAGCACAAAGGCAAAAACCAGCTTCATCATCAACTAATGAAGGTTTTGCTTCATCAAGAGCACGCGCACCTTCAACCTTCTCTGTAGCAACAAACGATATGCAACAGCGACCGCACAAAAAAAAACGTCATTCAATCTCTCTACCCATGGACGACCCCCCACTCTGAAAGCAGAACCAAACGAAACTCTAAATCTATTCCAAAAAAAAAAACATTGAAACCATAGGAAAACCAGACGTCATAGAAGAAGCTCCAGCCCAAGAAGGAGGACGGGCAAATTTTGGGAACGGGATTTGCAAAGCAAATTGTTTGAAGCAAAGTTTTGGGAATAGAAGCTTTTGAACGGAAGCAAAAAGGACCGAAGCCAATTTTGTTTTTCTTTGGACAGCTCACTCTTTTCTTGTTTTTGCAGTCGGATTATTGATCGGCTGTTATGAAACAATTCGATAGTGGGGCTTAGATTAGAGGATTCGGAAGGCAAAAAAGAGGTTGAGCAAACAGATCAAAGAGTCAAAACATGACTCAATAGATAAAACAAATCAGATAGTTGAAACACAACTCGACTCAACTCGACTGGGTGAACATCAATCTCATCTGGCTCTGATACCTTTCAAACCTTAGTGTTTTGAAAAGTATGTCCCCTCTTTTCTGCAAAGACAAAAATATCATGTTTTTTTGTCCCGTACTTAATAATGAAAAAAACAAATTTGGATATCGGGAATACCCACTTTCATTATGCTCTCAATAACAAATGAGTGAGAAGGCATTGTAGAGCATGTAAATTGTGTGTGCACATGCATTCACAATGGCACTTGAGGCACACTTGGCACCTGGCATTTTCAGATAGATGCAAGCTATTATATTACCACCAATAGGAAAAAGGTCAATATTCGTAAAATGGCACCGAATTGCGTAAGGCATTGTTTGGTTGCGCAAGTAAGTTCTATGTCTCACCAATTAAAAGAATTGAATAAGAACCAATGTGCCCCAAATTCCACGTCAATAGTGGGATGAGATCTATTAAACATGATGGTTGATTTTTTGGAACACGGAAACGCACCAGATGAATCATTTTTTAGGGTAAAGTTGAATATCAAACAGCCACGACATTGTATCTAACTAATGTAATGTGTGGTCACATTGGATGAAGGTGAAAGGCCACTTCCGTTTCCTAAATGGGACTTGAATTCCTCTTATTTTGCTATGAAGCTCTTCTGCATGATATCAGAACTTGTGTGAACTTTCTCTCTCTAAAAAAATGGGAACTCTGATGTTTTAAATCTTGCTGTACTTGTGCATTATACAAACATGCTAGTATCTCAATATTTTATTTTCTTGATAGCATTTCAATATCCTAAGAATAAATTTGTGTGGAGAACTTTGATGAACACTTATTCTTGTCAGTAAAGGGCAAACATTATCTTATAAAAACAAAGTTATTAAGACTATAAATAGGAAGATTAACCAAAAAAGTCACTAAAAGAGGTTGTTTTGATGCCTAAATATCCTCAAATGAAAAATCTCGGCATCAAGAAGAAGAAGAAGAATAAGAAGAAGATTCAAAAGACAATTAGTTAAAATAGAGTAGTTGCCTTTCCATAGAATATGCATGGCATATTGATGGATCGTGAGATGATTCAAAAGAGATATAGATATATATGAGAAAGTCGTGATTTCTTATTCTATTTTTAGATGCAACACACATAATCCAGCTAGTACTCGAAAAAGTCATAGAGAGAGAAAATACAACCTTAAATCTATAATACTATATACTTGGTAATAAGAGAGAGACTATTATGCCAATAAAGAGTCGTACAGGGAGAAAATAGGGCCTTAATTCTATACTACTATACACATGGTTATAAGATAAAAATAATACAATTAGCTTTCATTTGATGAGGGGAAAAAGGAACACTTAGCAAGTGTTTAGCCCCACATTATCTTATAAAAACAAAGTTATTAGGACTATAAATAGGAAGATTTAGGTTTCTTCGTTTGTTTGCATCAAGAACTTTTCATGACTCTGCACCAAACATTTATCTTCTCAATTAAAGGGATTGTCTATAAATAGACTATTTAAGGCTAACACATAGATTTTCAGTATTGAAACCATATTCTCAACTATTTGAATGTGTGTTTTATTTTGATTGTTTAGAGCCTCGGCTCTATACAAACCACACTCTTTTATCTTTTGTACATGAAAGTCACAATCATTCTTACTTATTAGATGTCAAATTGAATGGTTTGGGATGAGTCACAATCATTCTTACTTCAATAACACTCTTATAACCACCCATTTCCTCCATGTGCAGAAAATAAAAGGAAAAATTTTATATAGAGCCGAAGCTCTAAACAATCAAATTAAAGCCCACCTCAAAAATTCCATCAAAAGATGTTGTATTGATGCTCAAATCCTCAAATTGATTATTTCCACATCAAGACGCATGGACATGATAAACAAAATTAAAAAAAATAGATTTCAAGTTTTGAAAATAGTGCATCTTATAACGTATTTTTGGACAGTTAATTTTCAAGTTTTTATAGATCTACTCGATCTACACTATTTTTGAACTTTAAAGTTTTATAATTAAAAATAAAATCATATTTTAAAGCTATCACAAAGATTTTCAGCATTGAAAGCATATGTCTCGCCACTATTTGAAGGTGTGCTTTACTGAGATTGTTTAGAACCTTCGTCTTATACAAACCGCGCCCAACATTTATTTTCTTAATTAATCCGAAAATTTGGATGTCCGTTTTAAGGTTCAATTATTTCCTCTCGCGAATTTTCGGTGGCCAAATCAAAGATCAGACGAACTTTGGATAAACGAAAGTCATTCAATTTCGTCAAATCTCGGTAGAATCATTCGGTTTCGTCAAATCTCAGCAGAAGAGATGTGAATCTTGGACTCGACAGACACATATCACACTTCACATCCAACGTCTCGGCACGAACCCCAAAACCTTGTATTTTTCTCTCTCTAAATGCTTAGGGGTATCTTCGAAAATAAATCCTTGTCCAGGGTCCCTTTCTTAACAACTCCCCTCCACTATTCAATAATACGTAAACCACGCTTCCCGCCCTGCCATGTCACCTCGTTCCACGTCAGCATATGCCGAACGTGGGGCCCGTCTTTGGCGGGCCCCATGGAGGGGACGTGACACTTAGGACGCGTCAAAAGGACGTCCCATCGATGACGCCCTCGCGTCAAATCGGGAGGGGGCGTCAAATCAATCGGTGAGTGATGGGCGGTGCTACGGCGGCGCCCGCGAATCGCGGTGGAGATGGCGCCGCGATTACGTCATCGGTGACTTGAAGGGACGCTTTCGTTGCGTGAAAACCGGTCTCAGCGAATATTCGCGAGCCGAACACGGGGGTAGAGTGAGAAAGGGTGAGGGAGGTGAGTGACAGGGGTGGCAGTCACGTCGGGACGACCGGACCTGAGTCCGGGTCCAGGTCCAAGTTTTGGACCCAGCTGGATGGGCCTGGGTCCACGCCCAAGTCCGGTTTGGACGCCTATTGGATTAAGTCCAGGTCAGGTTGATAAAAATATATAAAGAAAAATATTACCTACAAAAATTAATATTTTATTTTTAAATTCATAGACTCGGATCCCGATTCAAATGATTTGAAACCAGGTTGGATGTAGGTTCAAACCAATCAAGACAACCCCATGCCATTGACATTTTAGATGAGTTGGTTGGAAAGCTGAAATAACAAGGTAAATTCAAAGAGTGGGAGTTCGAAAGAAACCTCCAGCTCAGGTGCGGATGCCTTGGTATAGACGGAAAGAGGACACACTCCACCACTCCCATCTAGACCCTAGTGTTTTGGAGATGGTGAGCCTCATTTCTTATTTATGTACCGTAATTACAACACTACTAAATAGAAATATAAAGAGCCTAGAGGTAAAGAGACGACTTGGCTTGGAAAATTGAAATTAACAATTGCCTACTCGGTCCGAGTGCCGAGTAATCGGGTTGAGTAGTTGGGCTTCATGTCGTTGGGCTCCACGTCGTTGCGAACCAAAGTTACCTCGAGTTGGGTGTCCCACTAAGAGATATTAAATTCTTGTTTTTTAAAAATAATAATAATAAATTAATTTGTGATATGGTTTTTTTATATATTCTCTATCATTTTAGCTAATATTGTAAAATGATATGGTCAAATAAATACTTATTTTATATTTTCAATCTGTTTTAGATTATTTAAAAAAGACTTTCCAAAATTGATTTTTTAAAATCTATTTTTTAACTACTTTTTTAAGCTCATTTTTAGGGTTGAGAATTTATCCGATCTGCATCCGAAACTTGAATTTCGGATCTGAGAATGGATCCAAATCTGAATAGTAATTCGGATTGGACCTGGGTACAGGTGAGATCCAACCCAAATTTTAAAATAGTATTATATATATATATATATATATATATATTATTTTTATATACTTTTAGAAGACCTAATATGGATCTCGCATAGTTTTTTAATCCGGATAGGATCTAGAATTTTTCAATCTTGCTTTGAACCCATATTTCTCCCTTTTTTTTTTTTTAGAATATATATATATATATATATATATATATATATATTTTTTTTTTTTATTTTTTTTTTTTTTTTCTTTGACTATTGCATTACTCGGGTTTAGTTACTTGGACTCAACTCGATCCAGGTAGTCGGATTTGGGGGCCGAGTGCTCCGCCATAGTGGTTTCCAATGCTTACTGAAATGACATAGTAGAGAGAGAGAGAAAAGGAGAGGGAGAGGGATGACTTGGCCTCAAGAACTGAAATGATGTGGGTAGAGAGAGAAAGAGTGAGGGAGAGACATGAATTGGCCTGAAAAACTGAGATGACAGTCAGTGAGGGACACGAATATGGACTCACCATCACAAACATGGAGTAGAACGCTCTTTCGTTTTGAAGAAACATAGAGCGGAAGCCTCCCTTTTTTATCATTTTTTCAGTGAACAGTTATAGGGTGGGAGGGTCTCGCTATCAGAACCTGGTGCAGGGAATCTACCCTCCGAGAATTAGATGGATTTGGGGTCTAAATTTTGCAGTTCTATGGTTTAAGCCACTGCAATTATGAATATGGAAAATTAAAGGAAAAAAAATGAATTTTTTAGCCTTAAAAGTATCTATTTTTATTGCTTAATTTAATTCTTTAAAGATACTGTTCTGCATTTTTTTAGAGCTTTAAATTCATGGATTTGCAGGGGAATTGGATTTAGAGTGATCTAAGATGTGTTTGAGGTCCTAAATACTTTAGAACCAAATGGAAGTTGGCCAAATTGCCAAATGCTCTTTTATCGTATGCTTTTTGTAATTTTTCCATAATTTTTTAGAGAAATTTGCAGTCATCTCTTCCTGTATATATTATTATAAAAAGAAAAATGTTTCAACATATATAGTCCAGAAGTATAAAGCATCTAAATAAGTGGTCCACTTAAAATTAATTGAAATTAATGGTCCAAATGTTTTTTTAATAGAATTATTATTTTAAGTTTTTAAAATTTATTTATTTTTTTCATATTCATGATATCCATGTTAGAGATTGCATATCTTTAAAAATTAAATCCAAAAATCCATCTAAAAAATATATTTATTAAGGGGGCCTCCATTTCTACATGTGCTTCGCCTACATGCTAACCGCGTCCTTATAAATGTCTTCCCAATTTTTCTATTTTGTGTTGAAAGTGTGTCATTTTTTTTCGTTTTAGTTTTTATTTAAAAAATTAACCCCAAGTCTAAATTGAAAGCAAAATTATTTACTTTGGTCTTTCAAGATCCAAAGCTCCATCACCTTCAAAAAATTCACCTCCGACTTTCAATACTTGATATGATGATAAAACCTCAAGTGATGGATGGGACATTGGCTTGAAGGTATTAAGTTGTAGTAAAAGAATTATTCTAAGGAAAAAATTTATACAAGGATGCAACCTTATAATGTAGAACCACAGATGCACCTCAAAAATCCATTGAAAAAGGTAGTTTTAATGTTGAAAGACCCTTTGATTGATCATCTCAAATGTATGACCATGAAAAATAAAAATATTTTAAGTCTTAAAAATCGTGCATTTTACAACATGTTATCTACACCATCCATTTTCAAGATTTTCATATGTTTATAGATCTACTTGATTTTAACCATTTTTTAAATTTAAAATTTTATAATTAGATGTAAAAATAGATTTTGAGATAATCCTAAGTACATTTTATATCAAAATTATATACCATGATAAAATTTGACGGTGCACGTTACCTCTATAGCTACGGATGCATCCGTATGCCAACTGCACCCTTCTTCTAAGCTTTTAGTATAAAATCATTGTCACTTCGGACCTTTAAAATATGACGGGATACGTTTTTAGAAAAAGAAAAAAAAAAAAAAAAGTGAACAGAAAACAAGTGGAGAAGATTTTTATAAATATCAGTAAATTATTCCTGCCAGTCCTCCTCATATTGATAATGAGACTAATAAAAGAATCTATCTTTTATCGTATACATTTTCTTTTTTTTCTTTTTCTTTTTTAATTCTTTTATCATGTACTCTACCTCACGGTATGTACTAGTTAATAGCACATGCACGATGGTCATTTTAATGGAATAGATGAATAATATTTTATAAAGATTTAATTCAACAAATAAATTTTTATTTTTAATTCCTAGATTATTCAGTGTTAATAGCAATTTAAATTTTGATATAACATTTTCTCAATGCGTTCCTAAGTCTACCTTTTGTGAAAAAGCTAAATATTACGCTCTGGGTAGAGCAAGATGTACATTTTACACACACATCCTGAAAATTCACACACACACATTCTAGAAAGTAACTAAAGGTAAAAAGTCAGGCTCTAGAATAGAATAGAGACTGTTCAATTTTTGTACTTTCAACTCTAGTGTATAATTACTCCGTAATCTTTTGTTGTCCATCTTTTGAAATTAATCATCTAATGATTCTAAAGGGAATCCGAAATCTTAAACTAAATAAATGCAGTTGGTATTTTGCCTTGGGGAGCAAATGTACAATTTGCTCCTGTTGGAGCACGCTACGTGCCCCAACATTATAATAAAAATTACCCCTTTTTCTAAGGATATAAAAGGCCGTTCCGATATTTTCGTTTATTTTTGCTTCTTCAAGATGGAATAATTTGTAAAATCAGAATTTAAAACAGAAAAGAGACCTTCAGGTATTTGGCAAATTTATCATTACAATTTAGAGAGGTTATTAAGTAAAGAGATCTTATGGTTTTCTCAAAGCCATGCAGCCCATTAACTTTCCAACATTTTATAATGTAGCCATGAAAATGTATTTCATACTGCTAGGCCTTATACAGTGACACTTCTCATCTCACAAGAAAATACACTTCCAACACCGAAAGACCTACAAATCGGTTATATCTATGCCAAGGATCATAGACCTGAGAAGAAAAAGATTTCAAATCTTAAAAATGGTTCATGTTGCAGCATTTTTCTAAACCACCTATTTCGTATTTACAAACCCATCAATCCACACGACATTTGAAGCTTCAACTGGGTTTTGAGGTCACCCATGGTTTTCCTCTCCCATCCATGAGGAATTTTATGTAGTCAAACATTGTTGCAGAAATTACAAACAACTTAAAGACAATCCTATCGGACATGCCGGTAATCCCCTTTTTCATTCAGTTTAATTCAAAGAAATTCAGTCACACTTCTTAGTGATCTCTCCCTGCAAACAGAAGGGGAGCCTTCAGGTCAATTCTCACGAGTATCAAACTGGTTTTTGCACAAATTTTCCTTCATATCATATCATACATTCAGTTAGCTTCCACTTCAAAACTACCCATGGGAACCAACAAGGAATCCTTACATCAACTCCCCATGGCCTCACACTCTCCAATCTCAATCCCCAAAACCCAAATAACACCCTCCTCTAAATACCCAAACTTCTACTCCTCCTTTATACAACCCCAAGCCCCTCTTTTTTTCTCTCTCTCTCTCTCTCTCTCTCTCTCTCTCTCTCTCCACAAAACCCAACTCTTATTCACATAATCAATGAAACAAGCTCCCAGTTCTGTGTAGGCGCTCAGTTCTGTGTAGTCCCACCATAACCAGAACCGGGGCCTCCTAGAGAGAGAACAACTCCATGAAGGTCAGGCCTCGCTGCCAAAGGAGGGGAACGCCAGCCCCAGTTGCCAGATTCTGTTGGCCTTGTGGTCGGATTCCGGCATTGCCTTTGCATCTCCTCTCTCGATTCCGACAAGATTGTAGCTGGTCGAAGGACTTGCACAGATGGTGCCGTCCCTAGTGAGCCAGTTAATGGAGTGGGGTGTGAGACCACTGCTTCTCTCGTTGTGATGCTAGGTCCCTGAAAAAGGGAATCGGATTGGTTACAGAGAGATAGTTTAGTGTAAATATCTTGTGACTGTAATGTACACGGCCAGACAAATTGATTGTGCAATGTAGTGTAAATGTACTCTGTGACACAGACCTGGCTGAATAAGACGCCGATGAAACACACAAAATAACACACACAGGGTATTCACACCATGTGCATATATACTGTGACTGAAATTGCATAGACCAAACAAATTTATTACAGAATTGGGGTAAATGAAGGTACTCTTGAGGGTACATGCATGAATAAGACGCCACTGAAACAAACAGGTCATGGCTGCAATTATTGATAAATTGCTAATAGATGCCATGACTGTAAATTTGTACATGGGCAGAGAAATTCAATGCGCGATTCATAGTGAGAGGAGGTTTTAGAGGTTTACAGGGCTGAATAAGATGCCTCTGAAGATCTGACCATTCACATTTGCAGTCATTAGGTACCCTGAGTCAAAGGCACCATCTACTGTGCCCCGTACCTCGGCTCCCAGCTGTACAGAAAAAAGGGAGACAAAATTAAATGTATGCCATCAACTCATCTCTCTCTCTAGCTAATCAGCTTGTGCAGGCGAGGACCGCTAGGCTAGGGCACGCCAGAGGAGACTTGTGCAGGCGAGGACCGCTAGGCTAGGGTGTGCCAGAGGAGCAGCGATTCTCTCTCTCTCTCTCACACACACACACAAAACAGTGGATGAATTACCAAATTCGGTACAGCGACAATCCCAGTGGACTCCATTGGTTGGGCTTCAGGTTTTCTTGTTGAAAATACCCGAACAAATTGCTCAGGCTTCACTTCTCTAATGGGTTTCTGTGTCCCGTTTCTCTGATGGGTTTGGTAATTCGAAAGGCCACTAGGTTGGCTCTGGTTTTTGGTGGTCTCAAACAGGTTTAATGGTGGAGAGGGCAGGGATCTATGGGGGGTTGGAGAGGAGAGACCTGGGGGAGCTATGGTCTGTTCTTGATCTGACTGAGATGGTGACGAATGTTGAGAGAGGGAATGGGAATGCTCTTCTTGCTCGGATTCTATGTCAATTAATCTTTGCTGAGACGATTTTCTCCTCTTTGCCTGCATATTATCTGCAGAATATGAAATGCAGCCCTTAAAAACTTTAGTAACCAAATATTGGACCTCAGGAATGTTGGGAAACGAAGATTATGAACAAATCGGAAGAATACACCATTGAACTTCGTGGATTTTTCCGCAAGATAGTATGACATTCAAATATATTCACAGAACTCTCTCTCTCTCTCTCTCTCTCTCTCTCTCTCTCACACACACACACACACACAGAAGAACTAACATTATAATGTTTCTCAAACTATGAGCATTACCTATTCTACACATGGTATGAATCAACACACCTGAACTACGCAAAAATTGATGCCTACATTCCCCCTCAGCATCACTGCCTCTCAGATTAGACTCCTCTCTCCACAGCTGAGACAAAAATTCACAAGGTCATGACTGCATGAGCAAAACACAAGAACTGCCAACACTCTCTCCCATATGTAGGACCAAATTTTTGCCTATTTTCCAACTTCCCATCAAAATAAATTCAAAACATAAAGATTGCACAGATATTTTTACTTACATCAACTGGTTTGGCGTCATTCACTGGTTTCTCAGGGCCTTCCCCTTTACAAAAACTTGAGACCTTTGGCTTCTCTTGGTGCCATTGTTTCCCAAATACCTTGCACATGGAAACATTGTAACGGCCATTTGGGTGGTCTGCTCCCAAATGGAGTATAAGCAATTCATCTAATGGCCTTTCATCCTCTCCACACCTGCAGATTCAAGCACCGCAGAAAGAAGTATAGTATACTTTGCTCAAACCCAATTCTATTTTTTTTATATTAGTTAAGATCTTCATCATTCATTTATTTTCTTATTACTGTTTTGCAAAAGAACGTTGGGCCTTCTCTACCACTTGATGAAAGTTAAAAGTAAGGGACACTATAAACATAGAAAGGGAAAAGGAACAGTATTAATCCCGTGCTCTAGATTAAGAACCCTTATATTCGTGCGAGCTACAGAGGAAAAGAATATATTTTTTACCAGCTAACCACTACAGAGCTTGTACTTGGAGAACGTTAAATGTTTAAGAAAGTTACCCTCCATAGATGGCTATATCTGATTCTGCAACAGCGGCACTATGAGAAAACCGCCCTTGGGGCTGTTGGCCCCGGATATCAAACTGAGTCCATGAGCAAGTGTTCATGTCAAGGACCCAAACATCTTTATAGTACTGCCTATCTCCAACTCCAGCAATGATAAATACCTGTAAAATAAAAGAGAAAAACAGCAGTGAGACTATTGAAGTTAATTTGTTATTTACTAATTTTGATAGAGGAAATAGGAAAAATCATACACTTCGAGAACTACACAACCTGAGAAACCAAAAACTCACCTTTGAGCCAATTTTTACAGATGCATGACCTGCTCTAACTCCAGGAGAATATCCTTGAACTACCAACTGTCGGAAGAGAATAGCTCCAAAAATGAACAAAGGCTGAATGGCTTTGTTAAAATGTCTAAAGTACCATAAAATAACCCAGATTTATTGTGCAATTTATGGTTGCTATGACATTTTACTATTTTCAAAATCTGCAATTCATCATCAAATTGATCTATTACATAAACATCAATCTAACACTGCTGTTAGAGAATTAAAAAGGGAACCTTAAAGAACAAATCTCACTTCAGGATACTCAAATGGCATTTAAGGGCTTCATATCCCACTAAGGTGGCGATGCCACTTTTTCCTTTAGGACCCAAAAATGCCCAAATTAAGCAATTGCCAATTACACGATTGAATGTCATTGTAAATCAAGAAACACATACATAAGACAGAACAAAATTGAATCGATGATAAGATAGATGAGATCATACCCTTGACCAAATCATTGTGTCCATATCAAGAACATCAACATCACCAAGATAGTGATCACCACAGTCTCCTCCATAAACAATTAGCCTGTTATCTATCGCAACCGCTGTATGGCTATCTCGAGGGGCAGGGAGATCACCCTTCACCTCAGGAGAAATCCATCTCATGTTCTTCAAATCAAGGATATGCACATCATTTAAGTAATTTCCTTCCCCTTCTCCACTCCCTCCAAATATCACCAATTTATCGTCATTTACAATAGTGGCAGTGTGGCTCTCTCGAGGAGAAGGTGGGTTCCCTTCGACAATGGGCTTGCTCCATTCCTTAGTCCTCAAGTCCAACATATGGAGATCATTGATCTTTTTTGAACCATTTGTACCCCCAAATACTATCATTTTATGCCCTGTGAGGACTGAACTGTGGCTATCTCTAGTCCCTGGTTGATGGCCAGTGGTTACTAGGGAGCTCCATACCATGGTCTTCAAATCTAGAGTGAGAACATCACTGAAATGTAGCCCACCGCAACATCCCTGAGTAAAAGAGTAAGAGATTAAGTAGATCAGTTGAGAGAGAGATTGTTGGAGCTGGTTATTTACAAGTAGTTAAGCACAGAGCCATGAAGTTAATAACCAGACCAGGAAAGAAAAGCAAAAGGATGGTAACAGTGTCATTAAGAAACTCAAAAGAAATCTATCTCTCTCTCTCTCTCTGAATTACAAACAAGGGAAGGAAAAAGTCAAAACTAAACAGAAGAAAGCAATTGCTCAAGCTTTTAAGATTGAATTAGGAATGGAAAACACTCAGCATTGAAGTAATAGAGTGATTTCAGTAGTAATGGGCACCATGACTAGAGGGAATAGGAAGAAAAGGAAAGGAAGGAAAGAATAAAGAAGGGAACCTCAGGAGAACAAGCTCCTCAAACACATGGAGAAAATTGTGAAGTCAAAACTTTGCAAGCTGAAATCAGAATAACAATTTCTTTTCCCACTACAGATTATGATAACCGACATTACGAAATCGCATAGCTTTAAAAATAAAAAAAACAATTGAGGGAATTCGAAAGACCAGAACTATGAACTATTTAAGGCACCAAGTTGTGATTGCGAAAGAACATGAACATGGCAACGATTTAAAAAGTAAGACCCCTTTCTCTATTAAAAAGATACAAAAATAGTAATCATTCAGAAAAGCAGAGGCATACCATAGACCCCAAAAATAATTAAGGAAAATAAACCACAACAAACAGGGCCAAATTACTACAATAAAAATCATTACAAAATAATTCAACAAAAGAAAAGAATCCAGCACCAAACAATCACCTAAAGCTCAAAACCAGAAAATTTAGAAATTTACATGCAAGGAAAAAACAGCTGGGATTTCAAATCTTCATCATGCACGGTTATAAACATATAAAAAAAATTAAAATAAAATAAAACCAACAAAATAAATCACGAAATAAGGATAATAAAAATTATACAGCGCATATAATTTGAAAGAAAATGATATACACAAACTTACCCCAAAAACATAAAGAACCCCATCGGAATAACAAGCAGAGTGCCCCCATCTCTCAGATGGATTAAACCCCAAAACCCTCGGATATAACCACATTGGCTTCTTCACAACCCCTCCACCCATGTATCAAAACCTTCAAATTTCAAAATACTTCCCTCTTTTAGAGTAAAATAACAGAGAGAGAGACCAATGACCTCAAAAATAGAGAAGAGTTAAATTACAACAGAAAATTACATAGAGAGCAATAGAGGTCTAAAAAGGTAGAGCAAATTGGGTAGAAAGAAAAAGCGTCAATTTTCAAAAGCATCATCATGTAAAGAGTATAATGGTTACTTGACAGAGTAAGAGACTAATTTCAAGGCCAGAAACCTCGAAAATCAGAAAAGAACCCAAACTTAGAGAGAGCGGGGGGTAAAAAGTTGGGTAGGGAGAGAAGCTTCAAAATTTTGAAGCCACGCCCCAGCAGAGAGAGGATGAGGTGGGTTGACAGATAAGATGGGTGCTTTCAAAAGTACTGTAGAGGAAACATGCTAGACTGGGGGGTGGTGAAATGTTGGGGTCCTGCAATGGGATTGACAGGTTGCTGGTGATGGTTGGATTTGATGGCTGGTGAGGAAGGAGAACTAGAGTTAGAGAGAGAAAGAGGAGAGAGGGTGATGTAAAATCATGGGAGGTTGACTGTTAGTGTTGTGGACTGCTGAGTTTATGGGAATGTGGGCTCTTTCCCTCTCTTGCTTTGTCTAACTGAATATGATGAGAGAGAGTGTGAGTATGTGTTTGTGCTTGCATTTTAAAGAGAGAAAGGTCGTCATTTTAGAAAGAGAAAGTACAGAGGGAGATCATTTTAGAGAGAGAAAGCTAGAGAGAGAGAGAGATCACTGTTGGGTCATGGGAAATGATGCCAATCTATATCATAATCTAGAAATATTTAGCTTTTCGAGGACTTAATTTGTTAACAGTTTCGGTACTAATGAGCCCTCCGATTTTTAAGGAATTTCTGAAATACCCTTCGAATTCCCTACAACGATTTGACTTTAACAACGAAAATTATTAATATTACCATTTAGCCCTTATCTATTCAACGTTAGTGAAAAGGTCCACCAAATCACATGTTTTCTTCGATGTTCGGTTTAGGAAAAGTCGCCCCGTTTTGCAAACGACGTTAAAGATAGCCCCTTTTAAAATGGTGATGTTAAGTGGATTTTTTTTTTTTTTTGGTCGAGTAAGTCCGTGGGTGTGAAGGCTCTCTGGCCGTTTTTTATCGATAAGAATAAGACAAAGTACATGGCATCAAAAAATAATAATAAAAAATAAGATAAATTACAACTCATAATTTAACAACCCAGCTGTATAGAACTTGTGCAACATCAAAAAGTATATGAAGATTAAGAAAATATGGCAGTCTAGGGTGTCGGACAATGGCATCGGAAGAAATTGTAGCTTTCTTGACAAGCGAGTCAACCAGTATATTCCAGGCAACCACTATATTGGCCTTATAGTAGATATGAGATAGAGATCATATTTGGTTGTTGAGCTTATGCCGGCAATTAATAGTTATGATATTAAGAGACCATGGCATTTTACATTGATTATGGATGGTATTAACAAGTAGAGATGAAGCGCTCTCAATTTGTACAAAAAAATAGCCTAGCTAAATGAAAAATTTATACCAACTTGAAAAGCATGTAACTCTCAATAATTGTTAGATGCCTATCCTGGAAGATTCGCAAGAGCCACAATAAATGACCCATCATTAGCGTTGATAAGAACCGCCTATTCCTGCAACCCCAGGGTTATGAAAGGAAATACCATCTACGTTGAACTTTAAGGGATGGGGTGAAGGAAAGACCATGCAATAGGGATGGATGCCTTATGTTGCTGCCAACGCCATGTGGCCTTTGGAAAGACCAACCCGTAGCATCTAATAGCTCATTGACATAGGAGACGATCCTCCTGAGAAGATGTTATAGTTTGGACACTCTCCCCTAAAAAACTTGATGGTTCCATTCTTTTTATAGGAACCAGGTAATAGTGAAGATAAGAGAGCCAAACGGCCAATAAACCATTTGATTTGAATTTGAAAGACATTCTTCTTCTGAGAATAGATTCTACAGATGAATCTAAGTGAAATTTCTTGCCACATCTCCAAGCAATCGATTTCCAAATCGTTTATGAATAAGTACAATGAAATAAAAGATGTAAAATATTATCATCGTGGCATTGACAAAAAGGACATATGGAATCTAGAAGAGTTCCCCTGTACAGTAAGAGTGGAAACTCGAGAGAGAGAGAGAGAGAGGCGTTATTAAATTATTATTGGAGCTATTTTACATGTTATTTTTTTAAAAAATATACACAACGATATTATTTACTTTTGATATAAGGAGATCACAATTGTTACTGACCATTATATTTGAAATCGGGTGGTTAAAGACGTGTCATTGTTTGGGCACAAAATATAAAATAAAGTTTCTCACACACGCTCATCTATTGGATTTCATATTCAATGGCTATAAGTGATTGACCTCTTTGTACCAAAAACGAATGATCTCGTAGTATCAGTATTGTCAAACTCGTTTCGCTTCGGCCACCCTTCCAATTTTAGCCCTAGACCAAAGCCAAGTGAAGCTTGATGTTGCCGCTTTGGTCAGTTTTGGGCCACTTCGGTCAGCTTCGGGTTTGTTTTGGGCAGATTCGGCCGAAGCTAATAAACATTCATATAAAAGCTTTTTTATTTGAAAACTTTATTTTAATTTTTTCATTCTTTTATATATTTTTATATTATAAATATCTAATTTATTTATATTACATTTTAAAAAAAGTCCGAAGTCTTTCCTCGAATCGACCGAAACACCGAATTGCTTCATTTTTTCAGCAAATTGAAGAAAACTCCGAAGTGAACAACATTACATAGTATACAATCCTTCTAATTGAACCCTTTCTTCTTGTCTAATTTTCAGTAATAGATTAAATTTTATTTATTTTGATAAAAGTTCAAATACCCTATTAAATCATCGTTGGAACTATTTAACATCTTATCTTTCTTTTTTTATTTTTTGCAATTTCAAAACAGTAGATCATTGTTAAAAAAATTTTAGGTAAATTTCAAATAACCCATCAAATAACACATCCATTTGAGTATTGTAATTTTACCAAATCACACTTATCATGTAATGTTATATAGTACAACTTGATAGATTTTCTGAAAAGCATGTGGTCCACCAATGGATGGATCACAATAGTATCCATACCCTTACTTTAGGAGTGGCACTATTCTACCATCCATCCTTTTAAGGGCTTTAGAGCCATTTCATGATTCTATCATCATTATCGGTCATTTGTTTCACCTAATTTAGCACACACATTCTCTTGGCCCCAAGAAAAAAAAACCATGAGAAGAATTCCTATAAATCGTTTTTTAGGAGGAAGAAATGTTGTAATGAAATATGGTTAATCCAGTTTAGAAAGGAAACATTGTTTTAGGGCAAGGCTTTGAATAAATTTTTCTAACTACAAATTTATAAACAATTTAAATAAAAAAAATTGATTTTGAGTTCATAAAAAGTTCTATCTAGGTCCCAATGAAAGCAACGGGTCATCGAGTCCCTATAATTTATTTTACAATATGTTATTTTTGTTTTCTTCTTCATTGGAGCCTGTACATGACAAATTTAAAGCAAAATGAACAACCTAAAAATCCTAGGGGAGGTGGACCAATGTACCTGTCCACCCAAAGCCGAATCAAATGATATGCATTTAGAGAGAGAAAGCCAGATGAAATGCCATACATTTAGAGAGAGAGAGATGTGTGATGAGGGATGGGGGAATGGTGGGAGTGATAGAGATGGACATGTCCAACAAAAACTACATTTGTTTGGGTTGCATGTTGCCAGAAAGATTGGTTGTTGTTATCAGAGAGAGAAAGAGCAACAACTCATTGAACCCGACCCCACATAATATTACAAAATAGATGGAAAACGTACACGAGGAGAGCTGATTCCTAGTAGAGAGAGACAGACAGTTATCATATACTTCCAAACAATCGAGTTTGCATTTAGAGAGACGAGAGAGGGTCGTATACTGTACAAAGGAAACCGCATACTCGTGAGAGAAACCTGAGTAATTGAAAGTTTTTTTTAAAAAAAAAAAAAACCTGAATAATCATATGTTATATGTAATTGATTGTATACTACGAGATTATATATATTTGTTACAAAATGATCATAATTAGTTATAGTCTTAGACATTAAATTGAATGGCTTGCAATGTGTCATTAATTTTAAATTTTGAGTCTAGCCAATGCCGCGCTCTTATAATCACCCGATTTAAAAATTGACGGATATGAGTGATTGTGACGTTGTTTTACCGAAAGTAAATAGCCTCTTTATATACTTTTACTACATGTAGTTATAACCTTATCTCCCACATGAGCGCACAAGCACTAGTGACCTGACCCATCAGGGTACACAGGTGGCCCAATGTTTCGTTAAGTTACCCTTAATTTCGCAGTACATTTTGGACAAAATTTCCGCTTAGAGACCTTGATGAGACTTAGGGGTATTTCTTTATTTATGTCGTAACTCTATTATACTACTGATAATTTGATATGTATGTCTATTCACAACGAGATTCATGATAAGTTTTAATAAAATTTTATGTTGGTTGTCTATCTAATACAACTCGGACCTTTTACTCATGCATCGGATGTATCAAGAGAAAGCTTAAGTTGAGAGACACTTAGTATAATAGAAATTTAGAAGGGCTGATTCTTTCTTGGGTATGGTTTCAATAAAGTTGGAACCTTAAACAATCCAATTAAAGCGCACCTCCAAATTTTATTATAATATGTAATTTTGGTGTAAAAAATTATTAGTATTATCTAAAAATATATTTTTATATCTAATTATAAAAATTTAAAATCTAAAAATAGTTAAAATAATGTAGATCAATAAACATGTGAAAATCTTGAAAATTGACGGTCTAGATAATGTGTTGTAATGTGCACTATTTTTGCAACTAAAAAACTTTCCTTTTACACATTCATACATCTCGATGTCGAGATGATCAATTAGAGGGTCTTTCAACATTAAAACAACCTTTTCTAATGAATTTTTGAAATGTATTTATACTTCTACATTTTAAAATTGCAACCTTATATAAACTTTTCCCTTTATGCATCTAGAAATGTGTATTCCTTGTCTGTGGAGAGGGTTTTTATTAGGAATGATGGCCCTCATATCTACGGAGGTGGGTGGGATTTTGAAATGTTTTTGGGTTGGGGTAAAAGGGACAAGACTTTCTTTTGATGTGCACAGGGAAGTGTGTCTAACTTGCTGGTTTGGTGGTTTATAGGAAAGTGTGTATAAAAAAAGGAAAAAAAAAAAAAAAGACTGACTAAAAGATTAGGGCAAGCTTTGTATGTTTCTCTTGTAACATAAAACTTATAAATTTCCTATTAAGCAAGTGTTAATTCTGAATGGAGGGTTAAGAATGTTCCAATCACAATATTACCTTTCTGTATTATTATATTTTTTTTATAAACTATTTTGACATTAAATTTTGTACGTTCAATCCTCTATTAAATTCTCACTAGCAAAAAATATTTATATTAAAATAAAATGATCAAAATGCCTTTGAAAGTTTCAAAAAGTATTTTAGTCATTATATTTTATTATAATTTTATTTTAAATATTTTTTATAGGTGCACCCCAATGAGAAAATGGCACGTACAAAATTTCATATTAATACAATTTGTGTAAAAAAACCTAAAAATAAAATACTTTGAGACTTTGGATCTAAGATCAAACAATGAGTGACTATCTTGATCAAAATTGGACGGCTAGATGGTAGGGGAAGCATAGATCTTCTATGCTGTAAGGGAAGTATAGAAACCTTTCCCAAAATACTAAAGGCTACAAAGATTATAAGCTACCACGTCGGGCAGCCCAATCAGCTCATGCCTACAAAACTAGGACTTGGGCTACAAAAAACGGGCTGAGGACACCATGGCCTCCACTTGACCTAACCGGACCTTTTTTTTTTTTTCTTATTATTTATTTGTTTAATGATATTTGGCCTGGTTAGCTCGATCCTAACAAGGCCAGAGTCAGACTTAGATTAGGGTGTCTTCAACTCGAACCAAGCTATGCTGGGCTTGTGCGGGCCTTATAGGGACAGGGCCGGGCTACATTTTCAACCCATTCACAGCCTATGCAAATTACTAGGAGCCTAGACTTTGGATAAGTAACCTCAAGAAAATCATATGATATTTCATGTGTTGTTTAGAATGTGAAGAACGTCTTTGAACGAAGATCGTTTAATTTTTAAGTATCTCAAAAACAATTCTTAAGCTTTTAAAATACATTGTTATTTTTGGGCGATCCCAAAATTTGGAGACGGACATCTTTCCGAAAAGCAGTCTATGTGTCAGGGGACTCATTTCTACATTTACGTCGCCCAAGGTGTCAAAACATTTATCTTTAAGACAATGTAACCTTGTGATTAAACTTTTTCTCCATAAAATATCATTTTTAGCTTTCTAAATTTAATTTTATTTCGTACCAAAAATTTAAATTCAAAATCCATTATCTACATGAGTCCTATAACTCATAGAATCCACGTCAAAATTTATTACTAGGCGTAAAAATACATTCATGAAAGTATTATCAAATGAAAGAACTCCCCTATCTGATTAGATACAAGAGTTTTTCGAACTAATTGGTCCCAACGCATTTTTTCACACCAATTGGAAACCTAATTAGTGTAAAAATTACTCCCAACCCTATTCACATGTGGGAGCTATTTCATGTGAAACTTTCACATAAGTATTTTAATGTGCACCAGACGTGCCCTAAGTAGGTCTTGTAACCAAGGGAATAAGTGTATTTTGTGCTCCGTGGAAATAGGATCTAGGTGCCCAGTACTTTTTTTTTTTTCCTTTTTTGGGTAATTCCATGTGGAAGACAGGTGCTGCCCGTTTTTTCAAATAATTTAGGAGTAAGTTTTTTTAATATATTGGTGAGACAATATCAGTAAAAACGAAAACCACAACATACTGACTAGGGTGTAGGGTGCTACCGCCATGACCCCACCCCTTTTCCAGACTAGACGCTGGTACTTAACTATCACCCACTCGGATATTCATAAGCTCGAGATGGGATCCACAAGTTCTTTCTCCACTGTTCTCTCTCTCTTCCTATATCTCCCCTTCATCCATGATTTTTGGCTACAAGTAGTGAAGAGTGACAACACTTTGCACTCGATCTGCAACAAACTCAGGGTTGGGATCCACTGAGTCACGAGAGAGCTACATCTCTTTTTATCTCTCTGCACTATACCTGGAAATATACTCTTTTATCTCTTTTTTACCAAAATATATTCTATTCATAGGGGGTACAATATTCATTTACTCACTTGGGTGAAACCCCAAACCCCCTTAGAATGCCAAAGGGATGTAACCTCTGCAACCTATAGATTAACCTCCATAAAAATAACTTCCCAATTGTACCCTATGTGCACTTGAAGAACATAATGTCTCGAGATTCAATAGCGACTGTCCAATTTTTAGATGGTGAGAGTAATAGAAAACTCAAATTTCATTTTTTTTGCTTTAGCATAGTCATTTAGTAATTCTTAAGTAATTCCCAAAATTTCAAAATGTCAAAAATCCTCGCAAATAGGTTTTCTGATCGAGGGAGTATAAGTAAATTATACTCTCGAAGGAGCATATCATATACTCCTTTTTTTTTTTTTTTCTCAGTAAATGACTAGTGTTAAGGATTGTTTTGAGTGAATGGGTTGTTTCTTGTTTGGTAATTCGGCAGCCTTGGTGCTTAAGTCAAGCTTCTTCGAGAGAAGTTTCATGGGCGTCACTCATGTTCGCACGACATGCACAAGAGACATCTAGGTGCTAGGTCCTGTTTGGTAATTGAAAATTATAACTTTTTTTGGGAAGCGGGAATTTTTAACATCTAGAAGTCGACTATTTTGATGTCTAGAATTGACAAATATTGTGTTTAATGGCCTGTCTAGAGTTCTATGCAATTTGCGATTATGTATTTTATTAAAGGAAAAAATTTATATAAAGTTGCGGCCCTAAACAATCAAACTAAGGCGCACTTAAAAAAATCATTGAAATAAGTTGTCTTGATGCCAAGAACCATCGATTTTGATCATTTCAACCTGAGATGCATTGATATAAAAAAAAAAGTGAGACTTCAAATTTGGAAATAGTGCATGTTGTGGTGCATTATCTAGATCATCAATTTTCAAATATTCATAGATCTTCTTGATTTATACTTTTTTGAAGCTTTAAATTTTACAATTAGGGATGAAAATAACTTTTCAGACCATCGTAAAGATTTTCGGTATTGAAATGTTATCTTTTAACTCTATATTGAAGGAGTGCCTCAACCTTATACACCTCACTTTTTATTAAATATGCTATTTTAGGACTTGGATATTTGGAAAAATACCTATTTTTTACCATTTATTAAAGTTCTTATCATGGGATGGTGATATTTGTTCAACGATGGACACTATAAAGCCATAAGTCATTCATGGAATAATAGGGTTGTAGGTCATCACGCAATGGAATAAAAGCCATAGGTTGTCTCAAATTATATATATATATATATATATATATATATATATATATATATATATATATATATATATATATGGCAATGATTTCATACAACCGTTATATAGTAATATAATGTAACAACCTTAAAAAACCATCTTATGGCTTTTTGTTTGATCCAAATTTTGAAAGATATACTTTTTTCATTTTAATGAACAATCACAAAAAAATAAAAAATTGAAAACACAACCTAGAAAGTATTTTTTTAACCCAATTAACATAGGCTGTTCATTTTGGTGAGATGTTTAGATCTAGGCCTTTGAAGGATTTTTCCATTTCCAAATTTTTTGGATGAGTTTATTATCATTAGATGAACAATGTTAAAAATAAAAAAATGATTTTGAGTTTATAAAGGCTAAGATCTTGAAATTCACAAAATGAATGGTAAATTTGTTTTTGGAGGGGACTCATTTTGACCATATCTAGGCTCTAACTTGAACCCTTTTTTTAGAGGGGATTGATTATTGAGATGAAGATAATGTGTGTCCAAAATTTGGGATCATACAAATACCACAAATATAGTTTTTTAGAAGTGTTGTTGCATTATAATATGATACAACAGTTGCATTGGATCATTGCCTATATATATATATTACATTGAGTAAAAATATGAGGCATCCATACTTATCAACTTCATGCACTCCTAAAAAGTATCAAATAAATATTTCAAAAAATAAGATGGCTAGAAGGCCCCTTAATTTTTAAGGGCTATGGTAGCCATCTTATTTTGTTTAAATTATTTTTTACTTTTTTTTGCAGAAATACCAAATTTCACCTTGATATAATAATATTAAGAAAATAATAACAATGGATGAATATAAGGCTAACATTTTTAAAATGACTAGATGGCTGACACTATAGCTCACTTGAAAACATTTAAACCATCCTAACTTTTATCTTTTTTTTCTGGTAAGTTTGGGGCATTTATTCTCCTACCCCTCATGCACCTCCAAAAAAATATAAAACAAAATATCTTGAAAATAGAATTTTCAAAATACCCTCGATGCTTTGAGTGGTATTTTTTTTATTTTTTATTTGCTCGAGTCATTTTCTTATTTATAAAAACAATGCATCCCTCATAAAAAATATCCAAAATTCATTTATATACAAATTTTATAAAGATAAAAATAAAAAAATGTATAAAAAACAAATTTGAAAATGATACGGCAATCCATCAGTAAATTTCAAACTTCAATCTTCCATAAGTGGCATGGACCATGACAAGCCTCCTATTATAGCACTTCAGGGTATCAAACACATAAACACTATAAAAACCTCGAACTCTTTGCTTCCAAAGTCAAAGGTGTTCTGGCAGCCAAGCTTATTGTTTTATCCACATTAACGAATACGCACTACAATGCCCTTCAAAGGGTTGGCGTCGGGGTTTATATAGACTTTGAAAAACTTAGGGCTCGTTATCCCCATTGAATTACTCAAAAAACGTACAACGGGATACCTGACAGCTATAATCTGAAAAAATGATTGTTGTATGCACCTACTTATGGTCGTGATAGTAACATTCCACACCTTAGTCATCACGTTGTGGTTTTTATTCCCACCATTAACACCACACCACTTATATCTTCAATAAACTAACTCGTAATCTACTTGAAAAAGCATGCAAGCCTGTCTTCCTCATTAAATTGCCCATTTTTTTGTTGTAACCCATGCCACTGCACGGGTCATCAGAAATCTACCTGTGTTAGAATTTAAACTTGGGTGGCAATGGGCTGGGTGGACTGGCCCAGCCCAAATAATTAGGACTTGGGCCACGAACTGTGGCCCAAGAGCAGGGCCAATGCCGGGTAACTACGGCCACGAGCATAAGGTCGGGCCCCTGGGCATGGCCCAAGATTGGCCGGTTCATCCCGGCCCAACCCTCTTTTTTTTTATTTTTATTTTTTTTTTACAATTTTATTTGGCCCATTCCGGACCTAATAGGGGTAGTGCGGAGCTTGGGCCGAGGCATTTTTGGCTCAATCGCCCAGGTTAGGGGCAGCAGCAACCCGCCCTAGGCCTCGGCCCATTGCACAAGTAAACCGAAGACTACTTTATCCGGCATATCCATTTGTGAGATTCGAGTGTAGTATTGAAATAATGTGACTATTTTAAAATTTTAAAATAAAGTAATAATTTCTATAAAAATACTTATAAAATATTAATGTGTTGCTTCCTAATTTTCCAAGTCCTCTACCCCCGCCTTTTTAATTTGGTGCACACATTCAATCATGGTATCTCAATATCCACTCGAACAATTGTTTCATGCAGGTTGGATTGTATTTGTATAATATGTGGTCCAAAGGTATAAAGCATATTTAAGATGGATGCAAATAGGTAATCTATCTAAAAACAATTGAAACTAATGGTCCAAATGTTTTTTTGATCGAATTATTAATTATAGTTTTCAAAGTTAATTTATTTTTTCAAATTCATGATCTCCATCTTAAATATTATATATTCTCTAAAATTTAAGATTGAATTCTATTACAATTCTCTAAAAATAAATTCATTAAGGGGCCCGTATTTCTACATGTGCAGGCTTGCTAACCACGTCCTATCCACTTTGTAACTTAAAAGCCCATTTTTCGTAAACTCCAACCCACTTTCCTGCGGTGCCCTTGGCTCAACCCCATCATGCATTGCTTTCTTTTACCACATGTTCATCAGTTGGATGTGTGTAAAAGCACTATTTAAGTATCTTTTTCAGGAAAATAGCTTGGACTTAATTGGTTAGCACTTGACGATTTGCAAAGCTCCATTCTAGGCTTAATTCCTAGCAAGGGTAGGGGCCCTCTACCCACTGACTCACCCTAAAAAAAAGTATCATTTTATTTTTTTTTCTTTTGTTCCTTGTTTTATCATGAGCTTCTATACCGTATTTTTTTTGTTCTCTGTTATATGTCATGAGCTTCTATAAAGTATTAGGCAATGGGCTGGGTGCTCAGAAGGCCCAACCCTAATTGCTAGAACCTAAGCCATTAAATATGGCCCAGGTCCAATGCAATAACTTTTTCTCCCTATTTTTCTTTTTTTCACTTTTCCTTTTGAGTTTAATTGGCTCAATGTGGCTTGGACAGAGCTAGGGCTTGCCTTGAAGGTACCCCGATGGATCTCAGTGGAGATCCAATGCTGTGGCCTAGCGGAGCCTAGCTTGTCACCAACCAATCTCTATACACCCATTCCATTTTGGGAAAATATTTTGTTGCTTGTATATGGTCACATTGCTCTGTTCATCATCATCATCATTGTCTTTTTCCCAACTATTTGGGGTCGGCTATATGAATCCTATCCGCCATTTTTTCCTATCGAGGGTCGTACCATCAATGAAGCTTTAAGCCCCTATATATTTTCTAACTACTTTCAACCATGGTTTTTGGTCCTACACATTGTCATTTTTTAGCATTACACTTAAACTAACTCACACCTCCTAATAGGAACTGTACTTACAATACTGGGTATGCACTGTACACGTCCAACCCACCTAAGTTTACTTTTTTTTATCATATCACCTATTAGAGCTACACCTAAATTCTCTAAAATGTATTCATTTAGAATTCTATCTATTATTATCTTGTCACTCATCCATCTCAACATCCTCATCGCAGCTATACTTATCTTATAAAGATGTTGTTTCTTGACCTCCCAACATTCCAGCCCAAATGTGATATTATCACATTGGTCTATGTTTTTAGTTTCATGGATCTCGAGACATTTGCACACATTTCCTCTTGCCCTTACTAAATAACCCACATAAAAATAAAAAGACTGTCGCAATATTTTTATACTAGATAAGCATAGGCTGTCAACAATGCCTTGATTTAACATAATATTTTTCTTAAAAATAGACAACCCATATTCATAAATTTTTCTCTCCCCAGGAAAAGCATTTTATATTGGGGGATTGAGGTATGTCAGACTTAGACCTTACCCATCAATTTGGGTCGAGGTACGTTCAGGTTAAAATACAAAAAATTAAAATTCCTATTACATGCTATATTATAATGTAAAATCTATATCTGATTTGGAATAAGTTTTGGCAAAATTTTATGTTGATTACCTACCTAACACAACTCATCCTTTTACCCGGGCTTAGGATAGGTTAATGAAAAGTTTAAGGTTCTCACCCTTTTTAGATCAACCGTAAAATTTGTATCTTTATATAGAAAATATTAGGTATGGTCAAGACCAGACCAATGATGTTTGGTAATCTTTGGAACCTAACAAGACTCTTGAGTTCAATATTTCTAGATCCAACTCAACTTTTGGATCCAAAAGTTAGACCCAACCTAGACTTGACTAATAATATAATGGGTGTGGTTTGTATAAGGTTGCAACTGTAAACAATCCAAATAAGGTACACCTTCAAATTTTATCATATCATATAATTTTAGTTTAAAAAATTCTTAGAATGACCTTATAAATCCATTTTTATCCCTAATTATGAATTTTTAAACTAAAAAAATGGTTCAAATCATGTAGATATACAAACACATGAAAATTGTGAAAATGGGTGGTCTAGATAATGTGTTGTAAGAAGCACTATTTTTGATACTCGAAATCTTTATTTTTCACATATTCATACATATTGATGTCAAGATGATTAATAGAGGATTTTTCAACACCAAATCAATATTTTCCATTGGATTTTTTTGGTGCAATCTTAATTCTACATTTTAAGGTTGCAACCTTATATAAACTTTTTCCTAATTTAATAATCTATTCATATTTATAGATTTAGTTTCAAGATACCCATGTGATCTTGACTTGGAATAGTTGAAAAGGGGTAATGTGCTAAGGGATTGTAGGTTGTACGACCATTTATCATTATTATGGGGACGTCACAATGACTCATAAACATTAGATGTCAAATTGGATAGCTTACGATGTGTTTGATAATTTTTTAAAATGCTGAGTCTAGTCAATGACACTTAAAATCGGCCAAGGATTTCATGCAACGGTTGTATTATAGTATAATGCAACTACACTTCTAAAAAACCAGTGGTATTTGCATGACCAAATTTTTTGCACACACGCTTTCTTCATCTCAATAATCAATCTAGAAAAAAGAAAACTAATTTGCACCCTATATATGGTCAAAATGAGTCATCTCAAACAATGAATCTAAACCGTCAATTTGATGAATTTCAAGATCTAGGTTTTCATGAATTAAAAATATTTTTTTATTTTTAATATTGTTAATCTAATGATAATAAAATTATCTAAAAATGTTGGAAAGAAAAAATATCATTTTAAGGCCTAGATCTAAGCATCTCACTAAAATAAACAACGTATATTAATTGAGCTAAATTTTATTTTCTAGGTTGTATTTTTAATTTTTAATTTTTTGTGATTATTAATTAGAATGAAAAGAGTGTATATTTTGAAATTTAAATCTAACAAATTGCCTTAATATGATTTTTTTTTAAAGTTGTTGCATTATATTACTATACAACTGATGCATAAAATCATAGCCCTTTGAAACCACCTATTTTAAAATCTAATGGACAAAAGTGACGGTGACCTTGATATCGTTGTATACTCTTATCGTTTATATATAAGAATTTTCTTAAATTTCCAAAAAAAAAAAAAAAACTTTCCAATTTCCAAAACCAAAAGTCGAAGGGATCTCATCGAAATTTCGAAAAAGACGCGAAAACTTAAGCACAGTCTCGTCTTGTCGCAGTGAAGGCCGGGCCGGGGCGGGAATGTAATATCGGACGAGATATAAATGAAACGCGCCGAAATTTATAGTGCGAGGAGCGCTAGAAGTTTTAGAGACCGCCGTGCCTGCACTTAAATGTGCTCAAGCCGTTCTTCAATTGCTGATGAATGGATCTGTAAATTAGGGTTTAATTCTATAGTTTATATTAGATCTGTTACTTAAAATCGTGGCAAAATTGCAGTGGAGGAGTAGCACCAGTATGGTTTTTAGGGTTTTCTTATGCTGCTTCATTTTTGCAATTTCTGTATCTTTCGTTACTGCAGATTCTATCCAAGGATGTGGTGGATTTGTCGAGGTACTGTAAATCTCTCTCTCTCTACATCATCGCACTGTCTCTCTTAATTTGTTGTTTAAAATTCATCCACTATAGTGCTGTAATCTCTCTCTCCATCTCTATTTCCATTTGCACTGGTTTCTGGTTTTAACAATTACCTGTTTCAGTTTCGTACTCTCTCTCTCTGTCTCTCTCCCCTGTTCCCAGCTCGTTCTTTATTTTGATCTGGTGACGTAATTCGTCATTCATCACGTTACGTGGTCCCTCCCTCACTCATAATGTAGTTTCTCTCTCGTCACAGTAACTGTCAAGTGCACCATTTTTTTTACTGGTTTACTGACCTTCTAGTTTGTTTCATGGCTTGATAACATTCTATACAATTAGACTGTGTTCCCTGCATCACTGCTTCTGGCAACTTGGAACTGATTTCCTGGGTTCGATAGTGGTTGAATATTCTCTCTTCCTCAGCTTATTATTCATAATGTCGTTTCTCTCGCGTCACGTTAACTGTCAAGTGCACCATTTTTTTTTTTACTGGTTCACTGACCTTCTAGTTTGTTTCATGGCTTGATAACATTCTATACAATTAGACTGTGTTCCCTGCATCACTGCTTCTGGCAACTTGGAACTGCTCAATGCTGTATACAGTTAGACTGTATTTAGGGTTTTTCTTTTTTGTATATGTATGTTCAGTGTTTGTATGGTGCACTTGTTAATGTTTCTGATAGATTTGCTAAAAACTTTGCAATTATCGTACATTGTATTTGTCTTATGTATGTTATACTTGCTTTGCATTACTGATGGGTAACATGTGGATGCTGTTATCTCAGGCGCATTCTTCATTGATAAAGTCGAGGAAGCTATCTGATGGGAAATTGGATTATTCACATATCACTGTATGGTCTTGTAATCCTGTTTCTATTATATTTTCGTTTGTATTGTTTTAACCGTTATAGTTCATTAAACTTAGTTTCTGGCTAATTTACTCATCAAATTCCTTATTCTTACAACTTTACTAAACACCTGATGAGTGTTTGTAATTTTGTTATGTGCTTCATAATATCTTTTACTTATTTATTAAGCTTATGCAAATAATCTCCATTTTCTTTCACAACCTGACCCTCATATGGTTGCAAACTTTGCAGCCATGCTTCAGTCAGTATCATGTGTTTCTCTCATTTTGCTTCCACTTGTCCTACAGTGAGAAACATGATTATAGTATTTTACAGACAATAACTTCTACTTTCCACATTATTATCTACATTATCCATTTTCTTGTTGAAAATATTACAGGTTGAGCTTCTCACTATTGATGGATTAGTAAAGGACAGGACACAATGTGCTCCAAATGGTTATTATTTCATCCCAGTTTATGACAAGGTGAGACATGTAAGCTGTAACTTCATTTTTCATGCGTAGGTGACTTAAGCTTCTTATGTGATATATAGACATTAGTAGTTGTTACACAACAGCAAATTGTATTAAGGACTAACAATAGTTTTTATCTTATTCCAAGATAGGGAGTTCTGATCCTTAGATGTATGCTGACTGTTCCCATATTCCTCTTGTGCTTATATGAAGCATGTAATGTTTTTCTCCTGAGCATTGAGGCATTGGCTAGCTACAACAAGTGACACTATTTGTTATTTAATTTGATAGGAAGTTCCCTTTGTTTTTCTCTTTTTGTTTACAATGGCAGACCCGAGTTTTTGGTCCTCTTCTTTTTCCATCATATAATCCTGCATTGGGTGCGCTTATGGGTTATATCTTCTTCCCTATTCTTGTATGGAAATCTCATCTTACTCCTCCTGATGGGGTCTCCTTTTCTCTTTACTTTGAAAAGTCCATTCTTATCCTCAAAATTTCCATCGAGAAGCCCTCTTGCCGCTTAGCAGTTTCAGTTGCATCTCCCTGAAAAGTGAAGTACTTCCTAATGTTTTTCTCTAATCCAAGCCCTTAATGGGGGTTCCCCTGAGGGAGCATTCTCGATGCTTCTCTCCCTACTTTCTTTCTTATCTACTCCTCTTCAAAAGGCTCTTTGGCAATATAAAAGTACCGGTCCTCTCTGTTGAACCTTTTCCTGACCCACCCCATGACGACATACAACAGTTACTGGCTTCAATGCAAGCCACAAAGACTTACTCCGTGTAACTTTTTTATTTTTTGATAAATCCTACTACATGAAATCGACAGCCATTACTTTTATCGTCCTTCAAACTCTTTAGTTGTTCATTTATTGTCTTATGCCTTTTACTCTCCTTGCCATCAATGGTACATTGGAAGGTTGCTTCTCTTATTAGAATTTCCAATTGATATTATAAGGTTGCTTCTCTTATCAGAGTTTCTCTATCTCCCCGATGTTAGTCTCTGTTTTCCTATACGCTTTTGAAGTTCAACTTGGATGTATACGTTGTGCCACATCACTAAGAGCACCTCAAGTGAAGGACAAACTTATGAATGCGGCAACCTTAATCCCTTCTAAAAAGTACAGACTGAGGTGCTAAGACTTGACGAATTTTCATTGTGTACTAAATCTTAAGAATGTAGAAATTGAAGTTAGGTATTTTGCTAGTAATTAGTATTTCACCTAGGTGATTCATTCATTTATAAAATTTTTGTGAATGGCTGCATAATAGAATGAAACCTATGAAAACTACCTCATCCGGGAAGCAACATTCCTTTTTTATGTCACGTCTGGATCGAAGGTGACCGGCAGCGTGCTCTATGTGACTGGTGGCTGGTTAGCTCACTTCTTTATACTTTGCGTTGCTCAATCTTCCTTTTTTTATTGAAAGTAGCAACCTAACTTACTACTGGTACAGAGGCCCAAGAGCAGCAAGCTCTTGTCTTGTAACCAACCGGGCCTACCAAAGCCATAGTTGCTAAGCTTACAGTTCAGTTCCTAGTTCCCGTCCAGCTGATCAATTGTTTCTGCTGCAAGGCGATGTGAATCCAAGGGGTAAGCATTCCAACAACATAAAACCTCTCCCACGCAAGATCTGTAACCATCAAAGCATGCATGATTATGGCGGAGGTTGTTTGTTGCCTAGACTGCCTTAATGTTAATAAACTCAAAGGAGAGCCACACATAACGAAGTAGGGACAAGGGGAAGAAAATAAATAGATAAATAAATAAAAGATAAAATAAAGGATGAGGAAATATACGATCTCTCAGCGTCTGCAAAGGAGTCTACCCCTAAAAGGTCTCTTCACAAGACTTAAAAATATTTCTTTGTTTGCAAAGGCGTCTACCCCTAAAATGTCTCTTCACAAGACCTAAAATAATTCTTCTCCTCTTCTCTCAATTTTTCTGATTCAAGAGTTACATATTTATAAAAGAAAGCAACCTTAAAACCTAAAAATTGTTCCTTAAGAAACCTTAACTAAATCCCAACCCTTCATCTTTTAAAAAAGTAAAGCTCCAATTTCACTCCTCAAACTAAAAAAGACAAAAGTACCTCTAAAGAAAACTAGAAGCCCAAAATAATCCAAGCCAAAATTTCAATCTCCTAAAAGTAATGAAATAAAATGATAAAACCTTAATTGCATCATTCTCTTGGGGTTAGGAGAAACTTGATCTCGAGCTTGTTGAATTCATCATATTCTTTGATAGTCTTTCCAATAGTTGGTGATGAAGTCCCACCATCCGTCTGGGTACTTTATTTAATTAAATGAACCCAACGCGTTTATCAAATACTTGATGTGCAACTTAGAAGGAACTTTAGGATGTCAACCATAATTTTGATTTCTTGTTTGAGCTCCTCGTGTAACTTTGGAAGAAGGACCTTGATATCTAGATCATGTAAATGTTCCTCATATCGTGGTCCTTTCATCACAATTTGCTCAGTACATATAGGAGGAGAATCCATAATCGATTGTGGAGGTACATTTGTCTCTAAGGTGAAAGTTGGCACCTGATCTATATGATTGCAAGCATCATCTTCTCTGTGAAAGGTGTTTTCCAACCGTTTCAACCGTTGATTCATTCCACTAATCTCTACTCAAATACCCTTTATGGATTAATATAGGCTCCTTATGCTCTTTTCAAATTGTGGTCTCATAACTTCTATAATTTGTGGCTATGGATCATTGATCGCAGGAGTAGGTTTTGGTAGCATTGTAATGAATGGATTTTGTAAAGATCTGAAACCAATTGAAGCAGGGAAAAGGGAAAAGAAAATAAATAAATCAGAAAAATAAAATATAAAAGTAGAGGATGAGATAATATACCCTCTCTAAGGTCTGCAAGGGAGTCTACCCTAAGAAGTTCTTGTCACAAAACCCAAAGTAAATTCCTATCCTCTCTATTTTTTTTTGATCCAAGAGTTATATATTTATATAAGAAAACAATCCTAAAAACTTAACTTGTTCCCTAAGAAACCCTAACTAAATCCCAACCCTTCATCTTTATGAAACAAGTTTAATTTGACCCCTCAATTCCCTACTATTGAAAAAGACACAAGTACCCCTGAAGAAAACTAGAAACCCAAAATAATCTAAACCTAAATTTCAATATCCTAAAAATAAAAAAATAAGCACCCTAATTACATCGCATAACTGGTCGTGAATAAAATAAACTTGATATAATTGGTGGACAAATTAGTTAAGAAAGAATGATTATTTTGATTAGGAATGTGATTTTGAAGTGGTGAGAACTATTCAACTTCACAAAGATGGGCAGCTTTATGTGTCTAAGGCCCTATAGACATCTTTCAGTATGGGTAGCTTCCAACTAATACTTTTTTTTTTCTTTTTTTTTTTTGGGGATGGGGGGAGTGGCGGTGTGTGGTTGATATCAAAGACCTACATTAGTGAGAGTTCACAGAGATTTCCATATGAACATATCCTTGAAGGGTTATCTGCCGCAGGAAGGTCGATATTCAAAAATGTTATGTTGGCCACTTTTTCTTGTTGATTAGGTGTGGGTGGCTGTTGATGCTCCTGTGGTGAATTTTTTCAGTGTTTTAAAAAGCAGTCCGCTCAGCGCTTGGGCGGTTGTCAAGGCGGCCAAAAAGCCTTCGCGCATCGCCCAGGCCTAAGTGGCCAAATTAGGCGGATCTCCCTGGATGCCTGCCTAGGTGCTCGGGAACCCGCCCAGGGCCTGTGCCCCGTCTAGGGGTAGAAATGCGGCTCTTTGAGGGTATTTTTGGGATATTTTTTTAATACTAAAGAGGCAAAATTGTGGGTTTTAGGTTCATTTGAAACCTAAAGCCCATTGGAGGCTATTTTAGCGAGAGAAAACCCTAATTATTTTTTTCTACTGGGCCGGGCGGCCTGGAACCCCCAGACTGTCTTGGTGCCGCCTAGTGCTTTTTGAAACACTGGATTTTTTGGATCTTGGCAGGTGGGTTTCCCTGTCGTTCTTTTATTTTGGTAATAAATATCATTAAGCTATTCATTGGCCTAGAGTTTCATTGGGGAGTTACTAAGTTTCCTTCTTCTATCTATTTTTGTATTTGTTTATTTAAATGGAAGAGTGGCTTATGTCCTTAGATTCTGTGATTTATATATATCATAAACCCATTTGATGGCATATAACCTAGCAAACTGAGGTTTAACTACGATGGATTATCGCTGGTTTGTACCTGTTATTTGTTTTCCATATAATGTGCTTAATTGATTGTAAAAGAACTATTTGCTGTACCTGATTTGTTTTACAAACTGCTTTTTGCGCCCTGATTTGTTATACTTCTCATATATATATGTTTATTTCGGATAAGTTCTATAGGCCATACTTACTTTTGAGTCCTTTATTTATTTTCTCTATGCTGGAATTTGGTTTCTGGTACTATTAAATATTAATGGTTCTTTCATTGTTGTAGCTGCTATTGCTTGCAACATCTTCATTTGTTCCCTTCTCATCTTTACTCTTTCCTAATTTAGTCTACTGCTGATATTTGGCACGCCTGGTGTTTCACCGCTGACAGGGTAATTTTGTCATCAATATAAAAGGGCCCGATGGATGGTCTTGGGAGCCAGATAAAGTAGGTTTGTCAATTTTCTTGGATCATGCATCTTACCTTGCTACCTCTTTCCCACTACATCTCGTAGTAATTCTCTAAATATGCATGCATGCAGTATATATTTGGATTTGGCAAGTCTATAACATGGTACACTTGCAGGTCCCTGTTGTTGTCGATCATAATGGCTGCAATTCAAATGTTGATATCAATTTCCAGCTCACAGGGTTTTCTTCATTCCTTTTTTCTTTGTGATAGGTTCCTTGGATCATATACAAAGAAATTGCTATTTGTTATTGGACTGGTTGTATTCACTGGTCTTTCACAACTTGTAATGGAATTATTGCTTTCTAGGTTTACCCTTTCTGGAAGAGTGGTTGGAGCTGTGGGAGGAGAAAGCTGCTCGTCAAAAAATGGGGCACCTTCTAATGTGAAAGTTGAACTGCTATCGCCTGATGGTGATACTGTATCTGTTGCTTTCACATCATCAACAGGAGGGTACTGTTTCACAAATATCACTCCAGGTACCTAGTGCTATCCAGTGTTCGGTGTTGTGGAATGAATTTTCTCATTCCCGATCATCCCTTGCATGCACTTTTTTTTTTTTTTTAATTTTGAATTCTTATTGCATGCATCTCCTTGAATAGGAATTTTCAATAGCATTGCCTTCTACATGCTAAAAGAGATTGGACTTGTGCCAGCTTTCCTTATAAATTGTGCAGTTCCTGATCATTGCTATCCTTTGCTCCCTCTCCTTTCGGAATAAGAACTATTGTGTTAGTCAGAATGCTTAGGTAAATAGCATACTCTGTGAGTCAAACATCCATGTGGAAAGTTTTTTTTCAAAATAAAGAGGAAAATAGATCGTAGCACGACTAAACATCTTCTCCTTTTGAAAAATATGTTAATGAAGAAACAATAACCTTGTACTTAAGTTTTGCCTTAGTACATGAGAGGTTTTTCATTTTTTTGTAAGCTGATATCAAAATACTGTAGGAATGCCACGTCCTACTGGTGTTCCACATTTTACATATTTTTGCGCCCGTCCACATTGTCTTTGAATTGCATACTAAGCAATCGGGTTATATAGTCCGCTAATGGAATTGACAATTTCTTTTGTTAACCTGCTATCTATCCAGACAATGGGCTAGAAAAGAAGATTGGATCAATAAAAAGGAAAAAACAGAAAAGTTTTACCCCATCTGTGCATTTTGAAGCTGCTTCATCTATCTTGGTGCACTTCATCTCTAGTTGGTTGTATGGGTGGACACCTTTTTACTTTTTTCTATAGAATATCTTTTCCTTGTGATCTGCTGCGTAGAGGACTTTATAAACCCAATTTTACTTTTCCATCACTGGTTCAAAAAGAACTCAACATGTGTCACTTTACTTCATGCTAACTGATGTAAAGATGCCAATCCCAGCTTTATCGTCATGGAAAACATCATATTGAGGGTGCTTGGTGTTATGAACCTTGCTGCGTGATAAAATTTGTTCCAAACTTTCGTGATAAAATTTGCTGAAATTTTGTTTACATTGGGTCTTGCTAATATCTTTCAGTTTGCCTAATACCTTATTAAATTTAATTCCAACAGTGTAGGCTTTTACATTTCTTTGTGTTTCTAGATTTTAGATTTTGTTTGGCTTGTTAGTTTCAGACTTTTTAAATTTTACTGCTACTTTAGGGAACACCCTGTCTTATTTATTCACCATAGTATGGTTTGTTGGTGAATGACATTATAGGTGAGAAGTCAACTTGCACAGTCTAGCCCCATCTCTTAATTAACACCATAAGATTCTTAGAATGAAATGTTTACTTAACATTTTTTAGGTATTTTTTAACTTCTAAGGCAGTATACGACACAAGTTTTAGGTTCTTCCCTTACCAATTTACTTGCCCTTGAACTCCTTGAAGCTATGCTAGCGTTCATCTTTTTCTAGATTGTTAAATTTTTTCCCTTTAGGTTGACAGTGGCTGAGAAGAATGAAAAGGCTATAGCTGCATATGATGGGCATACAGCATCATTCATAAAATAAACCTCGCAGAATAAAGAAATGAAATTGCTGTGTTGTACATAAAGCAGCCAATTGCCATATATCTTACTTATTAGGATCCTTTTAATGATAGGTTGGGAACTGTGTGGGTTATGGGGAACAAATTTTATAGGCCTTAGGTCTCTCTGTTGACTCCCCAAAGCCTAGGCACTTCCTAGGCAACCTCCAATGGATATCAACTATGCTCTCATTCCGGCTCTTACTGATGCTTCCAATGTCTTTCCTCTAACTATGGTGATATTATCATACTCTACCTTTTCTTTCCCTTCCTGACCTATGAATTTGTTGATTATGAGGGTGGTAAATATGCTTTCCATTCAAAATCTTGTTTATCTTCTCCTATATCCTATTTTGCCCTCTCTTGTTTCATAGTATATGTTATTCTTTTTGTTGGTTGAAACTTTGTGGGGGTGTCACCTTGTTACATTTGACTATGCTTTATATATTTCTGTAGTTACCAGGAGTCCAGGATTGCCCAAGAGGTGGTCGCTCTAGTTCCAGAAGCTCGATCTTGAGCTCTGGAATAAGGCATCTCAGTTCTAGACGCTTTTTGAATTTAGAAATCTCGATTTGCAAAATTGGGGATCTAGATCCCTGGTTAATGGAACCCAGGTCCCAAATCATAGGTCCATGAGTAAGTGGAATCATGCCTCTATCAATGTGGAATTGAGTTTCTTTTGCATTGGTATCGAAGATGACCAGCACATTTTGAGTCTCATGCACTGATAACCCTCCTCTTCCCCCAACCATCTTCTCTCTAACTACCTAGCCCATGATCTCCCTCTCTCTCCTCTCTCTCTCTCTCTCTCTCTCTCTCTCTGTAGGAGCATATTTCTGTAAAATTTCTGAAATCTGATCAACCAGTTGAGAAACAATCTGAATGCCCAAAACATCAGCCAGGGTTTGAAGCTTGGAGTTGTAAGTCACAGAAATAAACACCCCAAGGTGCCACCATATTATGTTATATGGAACCCATAGATGAAGGAGAATAGTTGCAAAGCTAAAGCTTCACCATCTCCTACCCTAAATCCTTTTCATTTCACTTACTGGAAGCTCTATACTGTTTATTAGATTAATCTGTCTCTGATGCCCTCTCGTTGACGATATACACCTCTACAGAGACCTTTATAGGTTGACCCTTTCTTTGCCCCTAGACCCTATTTTGACTAGTGATTCTAGAGAGCATTTGACTAGTTGAACGCCCAATCGCATGTAAGTGAAAGGACCCGAACAAGGGAAAACAAGGACACTGAATTTTCATCAAACTATAGAGCTTCTTTCATGCCTGAGGATTGAAATTTGAATCATTATTTTGGGTTTTTTGTTTCACTTTTCACTTATGAAACACACTTCGATGATAACAAAAAGTTTAGAAAATATTTTAAAAACAAGAATATTTGTATTTAATGATACTTAGGTTTTTGAATTTAACAAAATAAATAAATAAATCATGTATGTATATTTGAATCAGGTTGACCTCCTTGTCCTCTCATGGTACAATCCTCTTCCCACTTAGCCCCCCCTTTCTATCCTTTGCCCACAGAGACAAAATGTAGGACTACTGCCAGCAGTTCATCACAGAAGAAAGGACTCACTGAGCCGGGATCACATACTAAATATAATAGAAAAGAACTTTCCTTGGTTCCGTTGCTACCGGGGGACCTTATGCAGTCAATTGGATCATATATATCCCTTCAACATAGGTCATCGAAAGGATCTTGGACGACCAACCAAAGCACGAAAGCCAGGATCTTTCTGAAAATTGATTCCTATTTGAGGATTGCATAACCGCATGGATAAACTCTTGCTAACTTGTCAATTTGGGATTCAATTGAGATATCGGGAAGGACTTGTAATGTAATAATATCGATTCATACAGAAGAAAAGGTTATCTATTGATTCAAACATTTGTACCTATGGGATAGGGATAGATGAATATGAGTAACGGACTTTGTTCCCGAGCCAGGTGCGAGTTAAGTTCTCTTATTAGGGAACCTCGATTCTACACTGGATGGGCCTCTATCCCATATACTTTATCATTCGATCTTGGACAAATTTGGATAACACTCCTTTCATTGTGGGATCACGAACCCTGAAACTCATGGTGTACGGATCTCGAACCCTGTCCCGCCTATCTTCGTGCGTCTCTCTAACAGCAATCCTGATCCCAGTAACTATGCATATTTCTAGAAAATGTTTTTTCAATGGAGTTCCCTTCCAGTGTGATTAAGTCTTACTTCATATAAAACATGTAGTTTCATTCATGTAACTGTGAAGTATAGCTCCCTTTTTTCTTTTTGAAGGAGCTATGAAATATTGCTTTTATGAATTTAACTCTTTCTTGATTTTGGAATGTGAAGGGAAATGGTTCCATGGGACTATATGTACTGCAGTTCGAGTTACATTGAGAAATTAGGAATCACTAGGGGTCCATCTGTTTCGAGGGAATTAACTCCTTGAGAAAGTTTTTTCTTACTGGATTACCGCTTTCCCATGTTTGTTTCATGGTAAAGTGTATCACATCTGCCTAAAGAGATGCTCAATGCGTTTTGGTGAGAAATCAATTTCATACCTATTTAGATATGAAAGAGTTTTCCCATGGGGTGGGAATAAACATGCCTTTGGTGAATTCCAACATTTTGCAAAATTTGTATAAACTTTTAAGCTTCTTTTCATTCATTGAATGCAATTCTCTGATATAAGATAGGGCTCATGGGTTCTTTGATGCTTGCGATTGGTTTTGTTTTGGGCAGCTTTCCAAAATTTGGCTGATTTTCGATAAATATATTTCTTTGGCTACTTAGCCGCAATGAACATAGTTTTGCTGCAAAGGATTTTGTGAGAAAGAAGGG